>NC_140236.1:32214963-32269963 GCF_949987555.1 Borostomias antarcticus
GGAGGAATAACAGTAGGACTAACCTGAGCCATGGTTCCCTCTCTCAGCCTTCAACTCTAAACTATGCTCTCTTCACTCTCATTAGAAAGAATGTGTACTTGCTTAGTCATTTCCTGTGAGTTAATTAACTGCAACTGACTTTCTGCTTAACTGCAACTGGCAAGTTGCTAAAGAAGAAGTGATTGAGAGAGAATGCTCAATCTCAACACATCCAACTGAATGCATGAGTAATTCTGCCTTGGTGATGGTTTGAATCAATATAGATCTACAATTTATCTGATTAGCAAAGCAGATATAACAATAACTGTTTTCCCCTCACAAAAGCTCAGTAGTGCTAAAATGGCATATTGTGTCACTATCTGTTGGGTCGAAGAGAAACTTAACATCAATCCATAAATATAGCACACAAAGTACTACATCCTCAAGCAAGAATCATGCACAGTCAAAATATAATTGAGAACCTTTAATGCTTGCACAATGAGGGAGGATGCAAGGTTGGTGGAACTTGCACACTGTGCAAGGAGTGTGGAGTGGAGATTCTGGGTGTCCAGCAGCACTGGAGAGTACACCAGAACTCAGACCCAATCATGTACAGCAGAGTGGGAAGGAGCTTGTTCATCACCTTGACTGTATGGTGCATTGTGGCCCAGGCGGCAACAGGTGGTGTGAGATGAATGTTGAGCGCCTGGGTGCGGAAGGCTCTCCTTCGGGTTCAAAAGCACTCCGAAAGGTTCCTTATGACAGAGTTTGACGGCAATCTGGTCACTGCCATCATGTGTACCCCCCCACCAACGTGGAGGAAGTAGAGAGGTTCTACGAGGACCTTAGAGTAGCAATCTCTGCTGTTCCAGCACACAACTTCTTTTCAATTCTGGGAGAATTCTGGGACCAGAGGATGCACACTTAATGTACCACGATGCAACAAACTGAAATGGTGAACTTGCGACCCTTCTGATGGAACATGAGCTACTGGCTGCTAACACCCTGTTCCAGAAAAGAAGAGGAAAGAGATGGACCTTCCAGGACCGGGCTACCGGTATGATTAGACAGCTAGACTACATACTGATAAGGGTGTAGAAGATTTTTAACTGATCTAAAGTCAAAAAGGATTTGCCAAGATTCGCTCAAAGAGGTTAAAGTGGACATGCTGTTTCAACATTGCGGATAATCAACTCCCGTTGCAGAATCAGATTGAACAGATCAGAGCCATGACTAATTCGCTACACATCGGCGAGGTGTCCCTTTTCACAGATCTGTTTGGGTTGGTTGCAGGGCAATCCGCTCATATCTTTCTTACTGCAGCTAGCGGCACCGTTTGTTGTGGCTGTGGTAATGATAGCGACACTTGTTTACACATCTCGCTGTATCCTTAGCAGGGCATGTTCCGCAAGGAGGTCACGTTTGCATGTCAGTAGACTGGAGATGAGAGGTCCAGTGCCCGCAGGTTTTCTGTAAGAATGTTCTAAGTGACACATGTGAAGCTCTGCTATGTAGGGCGTACCTGTATGGATGTTAGGTTCATACATGAAGTAACCTAATAGGTAGTTATTTTGTTTTCCTTTGAAATTGTAATCAATCAATCAATCAATCAATTGTAAGTAATCCTGCTAGAGGAAGCAATGATGGGGTTATTATGTAACTGTGCATCTGTTTATCTTAACAAGCATTTAACACATCATTAATAACTCATTAACTAACAAACGGGTTCTCGACCTGTTGTAACTTAAGGCCCACTTTTGATTGTTTAAAAAATTCTGAGGACCACATTCCAAAATACATACGAAAAAAATGGTGTAGCTATGTTACCAAACAGATTTCTTTATGAAAACAGAAATTTAAAAATGTATCAGCCATCAAGATCCTCCAAGAGGTACTGAACAATTTCCTCCAGCCTGCTAAAGAGGACAGCTGTCAGCTCATCTGGTTGGCTGAATATGGACTCATCCATCTCCACCATGCTCTCCAGAAGTTTCATCAGCTGGACCTGAAAGCAGGGAGACACATTGACACGTTATTACCCCATACAAAGATCCAGAGCGTGATGTTAACAAAAGCAAAATTGACAAAGAAAATGGAAGTGTGTACCTGGAGGACCTCCAGGAACCTTTTAGCCCGCGGCTGCCACCCAGTGGGGGGTTTAAAAACGTGGTCCAGGACCTGGCAGAGGTGGTCAAGGAATCCTTGCTCCTCCTTTTTGGGGAAAGAACACATTAACTAAGTCAGAGTGAGATTTCCTTAATGAAGTTTGAAATACCTTCCATCAACACGCTAATTACAGCTTACTCTCTGTGCCGGTGGGGGGACACCGTTCCTCATCTTTCCCATGAGGATGTACTCATAAACAATGTCCATGAAGTTGGCGTGGTACACCTCAATAACAAAAGACAAAACAACACAGAAATGTGCTGCTTAGTGGAAAATCAGACAATATCAGAGCAGAAGGTCCCATATACAGTAGACAGAAACTTACTTGGACAGAGGCCAACTCCCTCTCTATACCGGCCTTGTGGTCTGGGGCTTCAATGTAGCTCACCAGGCGGTCAAATGCAGCACTGATGAACCTGGGATCCTGACCAATCAGAGACCGAGATAATCATTGAGTTGATTTGTGAATGGGCATGTATTCACATTCCCTGTGGCTCTCAGCCTGAGATGCCTGGTTAGGTCTACTGACCGTCTGGTTGAGGGTGACCAGCCCACACAGGACAATCTTCCCTGCCACGGTCAGGTAGTTTTTGGTGGTGTCCTGAGTCAGGAGGGACTGCGGAAAAACAATGTGAGCACAAATCGCACATCTAGACTCATGTACATGGACAGAATACAAAGGAAGAGGCACGCTTGTACATAATGTGAACTCACGTCGTATGCCGTGCGAAGGGTGGCCATTTTGGCACTTAACCCCTGGATGAATCCTTTTTTCTGCAGATGTAGCCTGAGCGGAAGAGCAAACATGTCAGCGCTGTCCTGGCTATGGCTGGATATTGCTCACTGGCTCCTTAGAAGAAAACCTTTACAGTATATGTATCAAACTACATAATAAAGTGTCAGACTGCCAGTCTAACAGGACTAACATGAGGCGGGAAGCATCCCTGTCCCCCTCCTCCTCCTTCTTCTTCTGCTTCTGCCTCTTTCTCTTCCTCCGCTTCTTCTTCTCCTTCTCGGTGGACGTAGTATCCTGTGACTCCCCATCAGCATTCCCGGGGCTATGGGCGCAGCCGGGGCCGTCGGCATGTTCCTGGGAATATTCGTGGAACGTCCGAGCAGCTGTCCAGTGGGAGGGGTGGACCTGGCCGCTAGGATCCACATAGAACCCCGAGAACTCCACCGTCACGTCTCGCTGCTGTTTTAGAATGCAAAAGCACCCGATCAGTAACTGATTCATGTAGGGGTGTATCAAAAAACAACACCTGGTTAGTGCTGAAGGTTTAATGACCACTCACGACAAAGCCATCAAAAAGGGTGAGGCAGGTGTTCTGCTTGTAGCTGTAGGAGATATACTCCTCTAGAGCACCTCCCACTAGCTAAAGAAATATAAGCAGACCAAACAAGGATGATAGGTATTTTCATCTCTCACGTTTGTTAAAAATGTTTTTTTAAATAATTTTTTATTTTTATTTTTTAAATATATATTAAAAATAAATGAAGAAATGTACTTTAACTCCCATGACATGGTTTGTGGCAGAGTGAAGGATCGGTGCACCCTTCAGCATCAAGAGAGAGGTAACCATAAAGTTAAAATGTTTAGGTTCAGGTCAGACACACACTCTTTAGCAAAGGAAAATAAATGAGTATTTGTTACTGGAACACACTATAAAGTCAATAACAAACCAACACGTTACCTGCAGGTTGACTCTAGTCTGTAGATCACTCCGCCACAGTTGGGTCACACGTCCACTGGTCAGCCACACGTATTGAGTCGTGACTGAGAATTGCTACACAACCCAAACATTAGCACAGTCAGGCGTCTGATGGTCATAATTCTGCATTCTTATTAAAAAAAAAAAAAATATTAATTAGTGTGTGTGGTTGGGAGGGGGGGGGGTTCGACTGTAAATCCTCAAGATTTCTTTAACCTCACTTCATTTATTTTTTTTCAATGGAAGGATTTCTAACATTCAGGATACTGATGGTGCACAGATAATTTCAGCCCTTTGAGATTCTAAATAAAATTAATAAAATGGACTGTTCTATAGCGGCGCGCACGGTCGCAGCAGCTCATGGCTCTCTCTTTTTAATTTTGTTGGCACAATGACAATAAAGGCATTCTATTCCAATAATAATAATGATAACAATTATTATTGCTATTGTTATTATTAATATTAACCATCATAGTTATTATTATTGTTATTGTTGTTATTATTACTACTATAATTATTATGTAGGAATGACATTACAGAATTTCACACTGACCTCAGAATCAGTGCAGAAGGAGTACTCAGACGTCAACTGGTTACAGTGTGACTGTGTGGTTGCCAGCCTTGACTCTGGAGGGGCCTGCACACAACCAGCACATACACATCCCCACACCTTACAACTATTGTTCCTCTCACACAGCAGTGCACTTGATTTAATATTTAAACTTTAACAATTTGCAAAAGCAATTACGCAGTAATAGGAACACATTGAAGTATTTACGATAAACCATGTCATGTCAATCAAAGAGATTTGAGTTAATGCTTGACATATAATAGAGGATGTAACATTGACCTGGAATGGGACAACCGGACCACAGCAGGTGTTGTTAGCAAGGTGCCGGCCGCTCTCCTGATTGACCTCCTTAAAAGAAAAAACAACAAAACAAAAACCCTCAGAAGAGCTTTAGAGAGTTTTCAGTTCATTGATAAATGTACCCACTATGCTCATGGGTCTTTCTGGGCTCTCACTCTGTAGATGGTGACCGGGCCACAACGCATTGGACTGTACTTCCACGGTAGAAGCAGGCGCTGGCCAGTCTCCCCGCCAACATCCTGCCAAAAGACACACAGTACAGAGCCTGTCCAAATGATGCCTTTATAAGGTCTATATTTATTTGATGAATGACTTGTGGGAAACAATGAGAAGTGAAACTTTACTTGGGATGGTTCAGCTGTTGGGGCGTCAGGAGCGATGGGGAGATCATCTGGAGACTGATGATTCGTGCCTTGAGAACAGACAATTATCTGGTTACTCAACGAACCAGAAACCAACCAACTACTGCAGTTGGAGTTCACATGAAAATCCATGGCGGCGTTCCGAATTGCGTTCTTCCATACTATATAGTATGCCAGAAACTGATGTAGTATGTCTTAATACTGTACATAGTATAACACATGCAGTATGGCAAAAATACCAGGATGTCCTACTACATCCGGTCGTATTTTGCAGTATGCAAGCAAGCACACTTTTCTGTCTATTTTGACCCACAATCCTGTGTTCAGCAGAAATTGTCACATGTGCAAGTTACACTGGAGGCGTTTTGATAAATCCCAGCCGTGGACGAATGTCGCTTCATGGACAGCGACAGATGCGGTCAAATTTGAAAGCGCAATGTTATGACAAGGTAGTATGTCCCAATTGGATGCATACTGTGTGCAAAGTACGTACTTTCTAGGGGCAGCTGTAGTACGTACTGGTAGTAAAAAGTAGAAGTATGCGATTCAGAACGCAGCGTATCTGTTCAGATTCTGGTTTGCTCTTTTCAGTGTCAAGCTATTTTTCCATTGGTTGATGATCCGTCGCAGGTTTTGACCTTTCGGTAGGGGTAGTGGCTAGTTCCCATAAACACAGCGACTGGTCAAACCCTAGTCTGACTCAACGGCTGTAGGTTTTGGCAATAAACCTTGTCACTGTCATTGTCACACTGCTCAATCAGTGGCGAGACTGGCGACGCAAATTAATCTGATTCGGGCCGAGAGATTAACCCTGACTTTAACCCTACAGTAACCTTAACCCTGAACAGCCTCGGCATTTATGGGAACTAGCCTTTACCCTTTTGGCAGTTGCCTAAAGGCCTTGACCACACCCCAAATATATAAGCCCCTCCTGTTATTGGTTTCATGAGCATTATGGGGAAAAAAAGATTGTTTTACTATTGGCTGATCAGGCTGATCCAGTTCATTGAGCCATTCCACAATCAGCAGTGAGTTCAATCTGAAAACCATTTGCTCCGTTTTGCTACGGTTTCCAGGTTGAACAAAACATTTTCTCTGTGTTACCCAATCAGCAGAATGTTCCAATGCACCACCGTTTTCGTTTCAATAAACGCTTCGCTACGTTTTGTCTGGGCTGAACTCGCCGTAGATCAGCCACATGAAGCCCTACCCCCCACATAGGCCTACCCTATGATTGGTCGATTTTTATGTCAGGATGGTAGAAGTATTTCTATTGGCTGACAGCATCAGTGATCATGTTTGGCAACTAGCTACCATGGCAACAGCCAAAGTAAATTGATAGATCTTATATATTTGACCACAACAATAAACCAAGAGAGATCTACAGTACCAAGTTCTACTGAATGATTTACCGCAAAACTTCAATTAAAAGCCGAGTCTTAAATAGACGCCTGTCCCTTTTATTCGCCAGGTCTGGCTACACATTTGATAAAGGCCGGCCTCAATTAGAAGCCGGGTCTACATTAGGCCTTATTGTTAATTATCTGGTTGCCATGCGACGCTGCAAATCTTTTTATTTAATTGTATGTGTCTGGTTTGTTAAAATATTTTTCAGACGAAGTAGGCTAGTACAAATAAACAGGCTTGAAATAACTTTTTTTGTATTTCATCCTTTCTAGGCCGGTATTTGCTAGGCCTTCCTCTAGTCCTCTCTCTCCTGCATGAGGTTGTTCTATTGTAGATGCGCTGTCTCGACGCCAGATCAAATGAATGCTTCATATTTGATATATTATTTGATAGATAATTTTTACACAGGTAGGCTAATATTCATACTGGTTTAAATAAACAGTTTGAGAGTATTTCCCATCTTTGCTGAGTTTTGTGGGAAAGGTATTAAAGGCCTGCTCCATATGACGCTGTCCCAAATATAGGCCGGTTGAGTTCAGCGATTGAAGGAAATAAAAGCCCGGGCTATTAATTGAAGTTTTACGGTAGTACATATTTAGAGCAAACTCTAATGCATAGGGTTATGCATTATTTAATTGGCCATATGAGCTGCATAGTTACCTTGGACACAATACATTAGCATATGAAGGCTAGTTTGCTGCTCACCTTCCTCAGATGAGGATGAGGATCCCCAGAACCTCTTGTAAATGTAGACGCCCCCAGCTGCTGTCAACACTGCGCCGGCCGTCCACACCAACGGGTGCACTGTGTTGCGCCCACACTTGAGTAGCAAGTTGCTGAACATAATTTCACTATAATAACTAATCTGCAATAACTGTGTCTTTCTCCAAAGCTATCCACATGCGCAATGCCCAAATTAATCTGAATGTTGAGTTAAACAAAAACATGTTCATGGGTGTCATAATTGAACCCAATTCCAAATTCCAACTCCAAATTCTAAATTCCATGGCTTCCCCCTTTATGATGTCATAATTTATGGAGAGGCCTCTTGGACCCAAACAAAAAGTCACACCCAAGTGGTGAGGTAAGCGGTGCAGGTTTATGAGCAATCTCTACTGCCCTGGTGTGCAACGGTATTGGCGACGTCTGATTGGTCTAAATATCATGCTTTAAACGAACACACATCATGTCACATATAGAAGCGACCGCATTTACGTTTTATTCATATTTTTTCTCAATAATTTATTTAGTTCATGTAATTTTGTCAATTTGTTCAGATTTTCACTCACATTGAAAAATCTAAGGGATGCCGTTTAAAAAGTTTTTAGAATATTCTGTGTTGTTTGAAAACCATGCTTGCCATACACACGAATGGTGGCTGCACTGCTTAAGAACTGAAGATGACATTCATTAACCTTTATTTAGGAAAGTCAACCATGAACCATTTCAAATTTGCAGTGACAACTTTTATGTTTTGTGCCAGGAGCCTTAGTCCATGTTGCTGGTTGCCATGACTCGCCCGTTTTGCTGTGATGAAAGTTGTTGGTTGCATTAATTTCCACCAATGGGTATGTGCTTGGTTTTGAATGTAACATAGTGTCTAGTAGTTTTATTGTGTTAATAAGGCCTAAATTCATTATCTGTATTTACAAACTGACCAAAACGCCACTGCCAATTTAATGATAGTTTCATAAATTCCGAGTTCCAGAACCATTACAAAGTGGACAACTGCCAAAGTTCCAAACACCTGCTTCACTGTAGCTTTCTATTCTTCCACTACCAGCTGTGTCACTTCTTTTCTTCCTGTCCTTTTCCTACGGTGGCGTCTTGATGTCTCACCTTCAGGCGTCCTGGCTCCCACTAATCCCCAGTGTTGCAATTATGCATCTGCTCACTTCCACTCTGCATACATTAACATGTAGACAAGTTGAGACACACGAGGCTGGAAGGAACTTATGACAGGAGAGTCCCTGTGTTGCTAAACTGTTCCCTAACATTCCCAACACCCACAGAGAGGAGCAATGTGCATTAGGTCCACTTCTGTAGACTAAGAGAGATGCCAGAAGATTTAATCTAACAATTGTGCTATAGGCCTATTTATGATCACATTTTGTTATGTGACAGCCTACTGTCCTGTACCTACATTGTGGAAGGAAATATCCTCACCCATCAACCAATTAGTGACGGAAGAAAACAATTGGCTCCATTTTCTAACCGGGTATTGACATAAGACTAACTGTTCTGTGCATAATTTAGTTGAGCTAGTTTAGGCCTACAAGTTAAAAGACATCCATTCTACATTCCAGTAGCTCTGAAGCAGAGTGCATGAAAAAAACAATAAACTAAGACATATCTTTACATTAGTTCCAGCACTTCTCTTGAAATCCCTTGAATCTCTTGAAAAGTAATCAAAACTACTTTTAGGGAAATTAATTCAAGCGCTTGTCAGCATTGATAACCCTTGCATGGCTACAACTGGAGGTTTCGGCAGGAGTTATTTGCTTCTAATCAAGGCTTTTAAGATCGGTGATGTGTTTTCTCTGCTAAGAGATCAGAGAATTCCCTTTCCAGGTCCAACAACGATCGTTATCGGCTAAGCGACTGAGGAATTTACACAAAACGGGAGGGGGGAAAAAACAGCACTGGAGCGGGGGTCCTTCACAGGCTAAAGGCTAATTGTGTCTGAAATGAGATTTGAAGCTGTTGCATTAGCAGAGGGCGCGGGGCGCTGAGCAAGGTGTCTGGGAGACTGAGAGAGAAAGGGACGAGAAGCTGGGGTCAAAGGTCACGTCCAGATAAGAGCAGACTCGCCTGGGGGTGAGTCTGACTGAGATGGAATGTTATCTACGCTAGGCTATATCTCTGGATGGGTACAACACACTCACATACAGGTAGTTTATTCCACTGTGCTAATATCATTATTCTTATACTATGTTTAAGATGGAGGAGGCCCTGGAGGGAGTGGGGGGGGGGTGAGCATGTATGATTAAGTGAGTGCAAGTTTGCGTGTGTGTATGGGAGTGATACAAGGCTGTCGGTGTGTGCAGACAGATGGTGTGTATGAGAGTGTGTGTGTGTGTACTGTATATGTGTGTGTGTGTGTGTGTGTGTGCGTGCGTGCGTGTGTACGTGCATGCGTGTGTGTGTTCAACTGCAAGTGGATGATGGATGCAGCCACTCTAGAGAGAGAGAAAAGCTGCGGTAGCTCTAAGACTAATGGGCCGATTAAGAGCTTTGAGGGGGCAGCCATTTGTTTGTGTTCCGTGACTGGATAAAGATGCACTTCATTAATAAATGCCCACACTCACCACCATTGTTTTTCATCTCGGCTTGTGGGTCTTCTCCTCTCCCCGTCATCTCCTCTCCCTTCCCCTCCTCTCCTCTACCTGTCACCTCCTCTCCCTTCCCCTCCTCTCCTCTACCTGTCACCTCCTCTCCCTTCTCCTCCTCTCCTCTACCTGTCACCTCCTCTCCCTTCCCCTCCTCTCCTCTACCTGTCACCTCCTCTCCCTTCCCCTCCTCTCCTCTACCTGTCACCTCCTCTCCCTTCCCCTCCTCTCCTCTACCTGTCACCTCCTCTCCCTTCCCCTCCTCTCCTCTACCTGTCACCTCCTCTCCCTTCCCCTCCTCTCCTCTACCTGTCACCTCCTCTCCTCTCCCTTCCCCTCCTCTCCTCTACCTGTCACCTCCTCTCCCTTCCCCTCCTCTCCTCTACCTGTCACCTCCTCTCCTCTCCCTTCCCCTCCTCTCCTCTACCTGTCACCTCCTCTCCCTTCTCCTCCTCTCCTCTCCCGGTCACCTCCTCTACCTTCCCCTCCTCTCCTCTACCTGTCACCTCCTCTCCCTTCTCCTCCTCTCCTCTACCTGTCACCTCCTCTCCCTTCCCCTCCTCTCCTCTACCTGTCACCTCCTCTCCCTTCCCCTCCTCTCCTCTACCTGTCACCTCCTCTCCCTTCCCCTCCTCTCCTCTACCTGTCACCTCCTCTCCCTTCCCCTCCTCTCCTCTACCTGTCACCTCCTCTCCTCTCCCTTCCCCTCCTCTCCTCTCCCCGTCACCTCCTCTCCCTTCCCCTCCTCTCCTCTACCTGTCACCTCCTCTCCCTTCCCCTCCTCTCCTCTACCTGTCACCTCCTCTCCCTTCCCCTCCTCTCCTCTACCTGTCACCTCCTCTCCCTTCTCCTCCTCTCCTCTCCCCGTCACCTCCTCTCCCTTCCCCTCCTCTCCTCTCCCCGTCACCTCCTCTCCCTTCCCCTCCTCTCCTCTACCTGTCACCTCCTCTCCCTTCCCCTCCTCTCCTCTACCTGTCACCTCCTCTCCCTTCTCCTCCTCTCCTCTCCCGGTCACCTCCTCTCCCTTCCCCTCCTCTCCTCTACCTGTCACCTCCTCTCCCTTCCCCTCCTCTCCTCTACCTGTCACCTCCTCTCCCTTCCCCTCCTCTCCTCTACCTGTCACCTCCTCTCCCTTCCCCTCCTCTCCTCTACCTGTCACCTCCTCTCCTCTCCCTTCTCCTCCTCTCCTCTCCCCGTCACCTCCTCTCCCTTCCCCTCCTCTCCTCTACCTGTCACCTCCTCTCCCTTCCCCTCCTCTCCTCTACCTGTCACCTCCTCTCCCTTCCCCTCCTCTCCTCTACCTGTCACCTCCTCTCCCTTCTCCTCCTCTCCTCTCCCGGTCACCTCCTCTACCCTCCCCTCCCCTCTTCTTCATATCTCCTCTTCTCACCTTCTCACCCCTCGTCTCCTTTCCCTGTCACCTCCTCTCTTCTCCTCTCATCCTCTCCATCTGCTCCTTTCCTCTCCTTGTCACTTCCTCTCCCCTCCTTCTCCTCTCCTCATCAACTCCTCTCCTCCTCTCCTCTTCCTGTCACCTCCCCTCCCCTCCTTCTCCTCTCCTCATCAACTCCTCTCCTCTCCCTGTCACCTCCTTTCCCCTCCCCTCCTCTCTCTGTCACCTCCTTTCCCCCCCCCTCCTCTCTCTGTCACCTCCTTTCCCCTCCCCTCCCTCCTCTCCCTGTCACCTCGTAGCCTCTCCTTCTCCTCTCATCCTCTTCTTCTGCTCTTTTCCTCTACTCTCCCCTCACTATTCAACGACTCGTATTTTTGTTTTCTGGATCTAAACGTACAGTGTACCCTCATAAATGGGACATCTTGCATGTTATTTGCACGTTATACTCTGGTATTTGCTGTTTTGGGAATTTGTTATTTTCATTGTAGCCGTTGTTGCCAATACTTTGTTACATGTGAGCACTGAGCAGCACACTTTATTTTCATGTTTAAAGGAGAATTCCACCCTAGAACAACATTAGGCTCAACAACTAGATACCCACAAAACAATGTGGTTTCCTTGACTATAGTTGCTCCATGTAAACAAAGCATGTTCACGAAGTCTGCACTTCCGGGGATCAACGAGGACTACAACAACAACAAAATGTCTAAAAGGACTGGGACTCGAGGCGAGTGCACCATGCTAACCCTCTAGCTCTAGCCTACCCCATAAAGTTCAACAAAACTAAAAATATGCGATCACACACAATCCCACAAAAGATATTATTCATATTTCATTTCCCTGAGTTCTTTGGACTTTTTGCAGTGTTCCGGCAACTGATGGAAACTCACTCCCTCCGGTGCAGGTAAGTCCTTGATTCCACAAATTGCACAGTATTTTGGCATTGTCAGTGTTTTTCTTCAATAGCAAATATAGCTAGATACAGGGTCTGACAAATGTTCTGAGTGACAAATGTTCATTCGAGAGATAATGATGGCTACCACTGTTGTTCTGCCGAATTCCGACTCCGTTCGCCTCCTCCCGATAGCTCAGTTTCGCGCAATGCATGCTGGTCAATTAAGTCTTTCCAAATAACAGCGTCTGTAACCACCACATTCAGTTTATTGAACTTATTACTAAAAATAATGAAATGTTCTGGTTTGGTTTAAGTTCATTGTAAGGAAGACACATATTAGATGTGTTTAGAGGCTACAAAATCAATTTAATTCTCCTTTAAAGATGAAAGGGGAGTGTGGATGAGCTAGTTGCGGGGTGAAGTCCTTGCTCAAAGGCAGTAGAGCTGAAGCTGAGGTCTGAATCCAGCATCCCACCAGTAGCTGGATTAACTTCCAGCCCAGAGCTCGGGACTTGAATCAGTGACCTTCCAGTGACAAGTCATTATCCACCAGGCCAGGTACCACCCTATAGAATCAGTACAGTCTCAAGACTGAGCTGCTGTTCCTCCCGGTGCAGGACTGTCCGCACCACGACCTGGCCCACATCATGGACACAGTGGTGACGCTAACTCGGACTGTGAGGAATCTGGGTGTGTCCCTGGACAACCTACTGTTGTTCTTGGCACATACAGTAGCCTGCTCTACAACATCACTGATGAACCGGCGCAGGTGCTCATCCAGACCATCTAGTAAGTAAGTAAGTAGCCTGTCTAAACAGAAGTGTCTTTAGCTACTTCTTGAAAATGTCTACAAAGGCCACAGCTCTCAAGTCCTGAGGAAGAGCATTCCACAGTCTAGGGCCACAGACTCAAAGGCTCTCCTAAGCCTGTTCCTAATGTGTAGCAGGTACTGTTACTGTTGTTTGCATTGCTTCATCTGACCAGTCTTGTCTGCTAGTTAGTCCCACCTCAGTACAGAGTCCAAAAAATCATTCCCATCACAGTATGTAGGCCTACTAAAATGTCTATCCAGGATTCCTACTTTTTTTATGATCTTAGTCATTTGTTTAGAAAGGAGATGCACTCTGGCGAGAAGTAGTACACTGCCTACCTACGTTAAATGCAATTATTGTATGTCGATTTGGATAAAAGTGTCTATCGAGCCATTGGTGCGAGGGTTACATGTATGTGAACTTTTTGTGCTACATGAGTACTGTGTACCATTTCAAGAATATTGATAGGACAAACCAGAATGAATCCCATAGATCAGCTACTGTGAATTGCACTAGCATCTGTTCTGTCTCAGTTTGACTACAGTCTGGGGGGGCTGGGAAGTGTGAACACTTTGCTAATTTGTCCTTTCCAGTCCCACGTAGCCGTCTTCTTTACCTCAAGCAGGGTTCAAATAAAGAGATAAAAAGTAACTTTCTTTTAGGGTAATTGAAGAGTTGGCGCGTCCCCAGTGCCGTTGCGGCAGTGGAAGCGGCACTTTGGAATGTTAATGGCCGCCACCGCGCCCCCAGAGAGGGAGAATCAACCTTGGCATCTGCAGTGCCAGGCTTTGTGTGTGTGTGTGTGTGTGTGTGTGTGTATGTGCGCACACAACGTGACGCCAAGGCAGACCACACCCCTCTGTCTCTCTTTCTCTCTCTCTCTCATCTGCACCCCACTCTGCCCAGCACCTCATCGGTCCTGTCTGGAAAGTGTGCCAGCTATAATTAGAGACCCTAGTTCACATCAAACAGCTAGACCACACACACACACACAGACAGATGGGTCCCTGTGCTACTGAGACAGGCCCCTTCTACATGCTGCTGTTTGCTGCCCATGTTTCATCTGCTGCCCTGGAAAACAAAACTAAAAAACTGAGTGTGTTTGTGTGTGTGTGTGTGCACGCGCGTCTGTGCAAGGCCAGACAAACACAGAATTTATAGAGAAATAACAGCTCCTTGGCGTGTTTCATCTGATGCCCTGGAAAAAAAAACAGTGTGTGTGTGTGCGTGTGCAAGGCCAGACAAACACATAATGTTTTGAGAAATAATAGCTCCACGGTCAGGTAAAAATGTCTCCTGATATGGCATAAAAATAAAAAAAATGCACACACACACACACCCATACAAATATACACACCAGTCTCCCTATCTCCTCATCATGTTTGACCCACAGTCCACACACTCACAGGAGGGCGTGCAATCACAAGTGTCTTTAGAGCCTGGAGGACATTCAAGAGTCAACAGCGACCCCCACCTGCACAGTTGGATGCTGTGATCAGATGCTGTGATCACATCCAGCTTCTGGAAATTCACATTCTGAGAAACACATCATTGGGGTAGGGGTGGGTTGCAGACTTGTGTCACATACTGTACATACTAGTACGCAATAAATAGAAACACAAGATATTTCCTGTGGTGTTCTCTACCTAAATCATTCAGTCTTGGTGCACGAAGACTAGCAGTAATAACCACACAAGAGTTTACATGAGTATGGAGGGGAAAGCACTTGCAATCCCCATTCCATGTATTGAAATAGCTGTCATGTCCCACAGAGCTGAACGATTGCAACATTCATGTGCTTTATTAATTTCTCCACTGCAAAACATCCCTGAGGGGAAACGTTTCCAGTTATTACAGTTTTTCTCAATTACTTAAAAACTAAAATCAAAAGTTAAGCACAATGTGCATAATCTCTGACTTGTGTACCAAATCACTAAACCAATTCTGCTGAACTTCTAACACACATATCTGCTTACACACAGCTCAATAGGTAGTAGGCAACAGGCTTGTGGTTCAGTCCTGCTTTGTGGATCAAACCTCAGAGCAGTTGGAAATGGCCAAACAATGCAGATTGAGGTAGCTCCCAAAAACTGATAACATACGCAACATTCTTTGAAGCAGAAAGTGGACTTTGAATGAATATGTGATCTACAGAACAAATCTTTGATAGTACTGTTAAAAAGCACTAAAATCCACGAAAAAATTTGCAAATATCAAACAAACACTAACAGAGACACAAGACATGCTGCCATCTTGGAAGGGGGCACTGTATTGGACGCTCTAGGTCCATGTCTGATATTGTCATGCTGTGTGTTTCAGAGAGTTCTGGAGCTAGACAATGCACCTGAGATTCATGAATTCATCTACATTGACGAGGCCGGCTTCAACCTGATCAAACGAAGGCGTCGGGGCAGGAATATCATCAGCCAGTGTGCCATTGTGGAGGTCCCTGGTCAGCGAGGGGGAAACATCATCATGTGTGCGCCTGTGCGGCTATGAACGACCACGGTATCATCCACCATCACGCCACCATGGGTCCATACAACTCAAATCATCTGCTTACATTCCTGAACACTCTACATAACATCCTCATTCCTCCAGACCAGTTCTGGAGGCCACAGCAGCTCAACTACAGTACGTTGTAATCTGGTACAACGTGAGTTTCCACCGGGCTGCTGTGGTCCGAGACTGGTTCACCAACCACCCAAATTTTTCTGTTGTCTACCTCCCTCCGGACTCCCCTTTCCTAAACCCAATTGAGGAGTTCTTCTCCGCCTGGAGGTAGGTCTACGAGAGACAGCCACACCAACGGATCCCACTGCTGCAGGCTATGGAGGAGGCCTGTGGGGACGTCCCAGCTGAGGCCTGTCAAGGTTTCTTGCGCCATCCCAGGCGCTTCTTCCCCCGTTGCCTTGGCATGGAGGACATCGCCTGTGATGTAGATGAGGTCCTGTGGCCAGACAGGGTCCAAAGGCAAGATGTTGCCTAAGTTGTTTCTTGTTTGGGTGCAAAATAAAAAAAGTTTTGCTGTTACTGCATTATGTGTGTTGTTTTATATGAGTATACCATACAACATTATACTGTAATATTTTACAAAAAGGGAGTGTTACAGCATGAACATGCAAAAGTCTAATTCTGAGTGTTTTCCATTCAGACAGTAGTGTTTTCCATTTTGCATTGCAGTGTTCAATTGGTGATAGAAGTGTCTACTCGAATGATGGATGTGTATATCATTTGAACACAAAGTTCACTTTTGAGAAGAGGTTAAATGTGTTTTGAGAGTTGTGTTCGTCATTTGAACTCAGAGTTCACTTTTGAGAAGAGTTTAAATGAGTTTTGAAGATTGTGTCATTTTAAGGCAGATGGTTATTTTGCAAGAGAAGTGTTGGATTTAGAATTTTGTGTGTGTTTTGGTGATTTGTGTGTTTAAGCAATTGAGAAAAACTGTAACACTATGCTTGTGAAGAGAAACTGTCATATGAAGTACTGTGAGCGTTTTCCATGAATAGGTGGGATCCTAACAGAATGTACCATTTAGTTCATCTTTTCAGCTCAGTGCTCTCGACATGCTCTTCATCAAAAATCTATTAATCGCAGATGGTGCCTTCGAAGTGTGTGGCTTGAGGTGGAGGTGGAGTGGCTATGAAGAATGACCACTTGGAAACCCTGTAAAGGAGCCCCAGGACTGTCTCTTGAACCTTTGTCCTTTGTGAGTGGGTGAGAGGCCTCTCAGGACGCCAGTGGCTTGCACCAGCTGTGGTCTGTGTTTGAGGCCAGATCTCACCAGCCGCATTGATAAAGGCTCCTCTCCGAGCACCACGCTGGGCTGAGCATCGGCAGAGAAGGATGGGGAGGGAGTGCTAACAGCCATAGTTATATCTCCACTGAGCACAATCACCCCATTAGACCAAACTCCCACCCCGGGAGGTCTGTGGGGGAGGGGAGAGGGCGGTCGGCTGACAAGGACGGACAGATGGAGGAGGGAAGAAGAGACTATAGCTGTTAAATGTATTTTCAAGTATTAAACAAGTATTTCCCATCTTATTTTCCAGCTTTTTGTTCATCTTATGTCTATTTTTATGTGAAGCACTCTGTGCTTGCACTCTCTGTTGTAAAGCACTTTGAGCTGCCTTTATTTAAGGTGTAAAAAGTTTATTATGATTGATGATGATGATGATTATTAATAATAAATAATAATAATAATAATAAAATGACACAACAGTCTGGAAGCTGGTCACCATTGCAACCCAGTATTTATTCTTATGAAACAGCCCCTCTTCACAGTTGGTATAGGGATATCGATCTGTTCTGACATACTGTCGTGATAACCAAAAAAATGACATGGCTAGGTTGAAATCCAATTAACATACAGAAGTCATGTAAGTATGTACAATGTGGTAGTATGATATACACTTCCTCAGTAGTCCAGGATCCTTGTAGCACCTTTGCAAGATGGCTGACACGCCATCTTGTAAAATATGTGTCGGTTTGTTTGTTTATCATTTACCAGAGTAGAAAGGTAATTTATTCCTCTAAAATCAGCAAAAAATAGTGTTATAATTTTTATCATGTCATAAAATTTTAACAATTTTTCAGTCACCTTGATATATTCAAAATAAACTGAAAGAATACAGTGATAAAAAAAACAGACAAATTGAATAATACATAACATCGATCTCTACACTTTTACCAAGAACGCTACAAAATAATCCCAGAGAAGTCTGGTGTTTGGAAAACAAGAGCTGCAAATGACAGGTTTTGTGTTCGGCATCGATACATCGATACAAGGTCACATCCATAACTACTGCAAGACATCTTCACAAAGTTCAATGCTTCGGCAGACAAGATTACAGTTAAATGTACTACCATTGTTGCATTCAACATATTTTTTTCTTTGTACAAATATTATATCAATATATGACTAAGACAATTAAACACTTGAGAATTCCCAGCCCCTTAATACATCCCATCCGTTCCCTAACACCTCCAACCACCACAATAAAGTAGCCTCCATTAATTAAGCAGTACACTATGCTCCTCATATCATTTTCTTTTTCAATCAGTTTGTCAGCCATGTTTGCTTGGTTTTAGAAAATAGATTTGTTGCTGGTAATTTGTATAGAATAACTGAACAGGCTTAGGCACTAGGGCTTGTGGTGCCCTGTGGCCATGTGTTATAATTGTACTTCTTCCTGTAAAAGCTACGCAAAGTGTTTCATTATTCAAAGCTTGTTAGATTCTTTGAAGTCTACACAGTATGGCGCAATGGAGTCTGATCTATGAGGGGAGGAAGTAACAAAAAATAATAAATTAATGTGTAATCTATTAAAATTCCATAATTTTGCCATCACTTTCATCAACCCTGCCCACAGTCGTACATCCAGGCTACCCACAATCCACTGCACTCGCCTTTTGGATTATCCAGCCTGATCCAGCCAATCAGAATTTTGCACAGATGAAAAAAAACAAGTGCGGTTATTCACCACCGCACAGGTACACTTCATCAGGAGGGAGTCATTTCATTGACACACTGACATGAGTGTCGCCGATTTGATGAAAGTGGCGGCGCATGGAATTGTGGTGCAAGAGGGTCCTCAATTTCATTAAAGGAGTAGTAAAGGGAAAATGCATGTTTAGCCCTGTTTTAAGGTTACTTATGATCATATGCAATGGTTCAGATCAAAATGTTGACAAAACTAGCACTTTTGAGAAAGTCTGATAATTGCTCTACCACATTTAGGTCATACAATGGATGTGGGTGGGCACCTTGAAAAATCTTTCAAAAACCTGTTAAACTCTCAATTTCAAAGACAAGAAGTTCACCGAAGGGGGAATTGGTGTCCGTTGGTGTTCTGACATCAAATTCGCCGCAAAGTATGAATCCTGTAGGATTTTATTAATCATTTTATGAAATCCATTGACTTTTATTGAAGCAACCGTTGTAGATGTGTAGATCAATCCGCAGAGGGGATTCAGGAAGCGGAACTACTTACGGTAGCTATTGTTATTGTTTATGTTGCTAGGCTACCTAGTTTGCGGAAGTTTACACACGTATGTGCTCATCCAAATAGTTCTATGCTAAATATTTAAATAAGCCTTTCCAGATGAACTAGAATCTTACTTTATGGCTAATTATATGTCAGAACGCCAACTAACACCTCGGTGAGTTTCTTGTCTTTGAAATTGAGTTTAACATGTTTTTTTAATGATTTTTCACGGTGCCCATCCACATCCATTGTATGACCAAAACGGTGGTAGAGCAACTATCAGACTTTCTCAAAAGTGCTAGCTTTGTCAACATTTGATCTGAACCATTGTATATGATCATAAGTAACCTTAAAACGGGGCTAAACATGCATTTTCCCTTTACTACTCCTTTAAAGTGGTGGCGAAAGTAAAAGTAAGTAAAGTAAGTGTCTCCTATACTGTGTGTGAATGGAATTGCGGGGCTTGATTTGATTACATGATAAATGATTACACATTCAGTTTGCTGAATCATCAAGTGATTACTTGATGTGATTTGCATTTAAATCAAAATTTTAATTGCATCTTGAACACATTCATTTATTAATTTGTGTTACTTCAAGCCCTCATACTGGGCGACCATCTGCCCACCCCCCCCTCCCCCCACAGCCCCCCCCCCCTCCCCCCCAAAGCAGGCAGGCTTAACACCACCGCAAATGGCCAAAATAAAATTCTAAACAACATGCAACAATCTCTAACAATCTCTAAAGTGTCCTTTCTGCACTCGTCCTAGCTTGGGTGGCCGGTGTCTAATACTGCGGCCCGGGGCCGTCATCCGGAGAGGGGAAGCGGGTGTCCTGAGAGGGGAAGTGGCTGTTGAGGAGAGTCTCCATGTACGACACGTAGCCGGTGCTCGGCGTGTAGCTCTCGGGCAGCGGCATGGGCTGGTTGAGGGCAGACATGAGGGGGTCCTGGGTCAAGGGGGATTCAAGGAGGGTGGTTGTTGGGGCCAGAGAGGGGTCATAGACGGGGACTGGGCCTGAGAAAGCCTCAGGGAAGGCGGGGTTGTCGGTGTGGGTGACGTATGAAGGAGCTGACTGAGCGGTTAGAACGGGGGCTGTAATACTGTTGTGTGCTGGGGCTGGGGCTGGGGCTGAGGCTGGGGCTGGAGCTGGGGCCGGGGCTGAGGCTGGAGCTGGAGCTGGTGCTGGGGCCGAGGCCGGGGCCGGGGCCGGGGCCGGGGTTGAGGCTGGAGCTTGGGTTGGAGCACTAGCAGAGGGGACTGGGAGGTGCTCTGTCGTGTCCATGGGGGTCTGAGGAGGCTGAGGTGGGGAGGCAGAGGGCAGGCGAGGCCTCTTGGCTGCTTGGGCTTCGTCTTCTGAGTTGTTGGTTTGTACGACCTGGACAGGAAACAGAGGGACAATCACCACACGCTCAACAATTCCCCCATGTCCCTTTACTGCACTGACTCCGTACTACTAAGTCTAACCCCCCCCCCCCAAAAAAAAATAAAGATAAAGATAAGTAATCTATATTCTGTCATCCGCTTCGTCTGACCTTCCTGTTACGTTTCCCTCCAACCCCCCCCCCCCCCCCCCCCCGCCCCCTCTCCCAGAGTGTGGTGCTGGGGTCCAGTCTCTTACCAGGCGGGCCCGGACCCTCTTGGGCAAGTCCTGCTCCAGAGAGTGGATCTCTGTCTGCTTCAGTAACATCTGAGTGTGGTCTTGGTACTCGACCTGGAGGGGTGGGGAGGGAGAGGGAGGGGGGGGGGGGGGGGGAGAGAGAGAGAGAGAGAGAGAGAGGGAGGGAGGGAGGGAGGGAGGGAGATAGAGAGAGAGAGTTGAAATATGAAAGGAGATGGTGCAGCTATACACAAGGGACACTGAGGAATGTGTGCTGCAATATGTGTGTGTGTCTGTGTGTGTGTGTGTGTGTGCACGCGACACACCAGAGCAGGTGATTAGCGGGCGCTAGCAGCACAGCAGCTGCAAGCTAACGGGACACTGATTAGCATAGAGAAGGTGGCCCTTTGGGGGGAGAGACGACGGTACAAACAAATAAATAAATAAATAAATAAAACGCTGACAAGGTTGTGTTTGCAACCCCGGCTCGGAGACCAGCTGGAGACTTGTTTTCCTTTCACTAAAACACCGGCTCACATGCTAACCAACGCAGAACGCTGCCGCACCACGGAAGCTCACAGCCAGCCATGGACAGAGAGAGAGAGAGAGAGAGAGAGAGAGAGAGAGAGAGGCAAAGGGAGGGAGAGAGGGAGGGAGGGAGGGAGAGAGGGAGGGAGGGGGGGGGGGAGAGAGAGAGAGAGAGAGGCAAAGGGAGGGAGAGAGGGAGGGAGAGGGGGGAGAGAGAGAGAGAGAGAGAGAGAGAGAGAGAGGGGAGGAGGGTGGGGGAGGAGGGAGGAAAAAAATCACAATCTGAGCACTTTTGCAAAAAGAAACCCGTTTTTTTCCTCACAAGTGCTGCAGTTATAATGGAAAATGGTGTCTGGAAAGTTGAGTCTCAAACAGAGGAAATAGACTTAAACACAGAAGTGGAAACAGGGACACAAAGACATGCGTATACAAGCACATGCACACACTCTTACTGAAGCATACTCCATCTCAGAAGCACACACCAACTTTTTAACATACATTACAATCCAAACAGACCCTGACACTTCGATCGATCTGCTGAGTGCTAAATTATTTGTATGTGTGCGTGTGTGTGTGTTGCGTGTGTTTGTGTCGGGTACATTACATGCCATTTGTCTTGCAGCATCGTACATCGCCTATGCTGAGACGCAACCAGACTGCTGACGTGTTTCAAAAATGAACAACAGTGCGTATGTGTGTGTGTGTGTGTGCGTGCGTGCACACTGTGTCTCTTTTTGAGTTGTGTTCCTCTGATACCAATTCCAAGAACACCCTGCTTGGCTCTGAGCTTCGTACCTCGTAAGCACTCTGCTCGTGTCGCCCCATAAATTGCTAGCACGCGCCAGCAATGCTAAATCTCCGGCCTCGCACCGGTTTAATGTCCCCTGTATCAAGATGCTCTGCCATAATCTACAAGGGTGCCCATCATTTCCGCATGCTGATCAATACCAGACAGGCAGCAGGAAGTCTCCGGGGTGGGGGGGCGGGGCTATGGGCTGGTCGGCTGGGGTGTTTGTTAGTGCAGGTGCCTGGCAGCAATATGGAGTACTGTCTGTAAGCCTACTGTAGGTGGTCATAAGCAGTAATAACACATGATGGGGCGGCTGTATAGCTCAGGGGCAGTGCGGGTCGTCCAATGATCGTAGGGTCGGTGGTTCGAATCCCGGCGCATCCTGACTGCATGTCGAAGTGTCCTTGGGCAAGACACTGAACCCCAAATTGCTCCCAATGAGCAGGCTAGCGCCTTGCATGGCAGCTGCCGCCATTGGTGTGTGAATGTGTGTGTGAATGGGTGAATGAGAGGCCTTCATTGTAAAGCGCTTTGGATAAAAGTGCTATATAAGTGCAGTCCATTTACCATGATGGTGCAAAAAAAACTAGAAACCGGTCTCTGACTGTGTGTGTGTGTGTGTGTGTGTGTGTGTGTGCCCAGGGTTAATACAGACATTACAAAATGAAATTCAAGGACTTTCAAGCACTATTTTTTCATTTTCAAAGACTTCAATCATTGACTGTGGCAAAAAAAAGGCAGGTCACTAATAAATCCCTTGCACTGACCGTGGTGCTGAAATAGCCCATCAACAGGTGTGTACTGGGTGCTCAGATTAGATTTGTGTTACATTAACAGGTTACTGTTTAATGATAAATCCATTGCACTGCCCATGCCAAAATAGCACACAGTCCCTTTGGGTAGCCTTGGTGCCAAAAGCAAGATGCATGACGGCTTGAGAAGTGCTCGTTGTGGGTGCTTGTAAAATGCAGAGATCTTGTTTCGTAGTTTAATGTCACGTTAACGTTAGCGAGTCCTTGCCTCCCTTGTAACCAGCCAGCTCAGCAGAATGTCTGACTCTGAAAACATTAACTGACGCAAATAATGTCCAATAACCCTGATAAAAAATCGGAAAATAAGTCAATGAAAACAAAATGAAATAACATTACATGATGCCGTGACCCCAACAAACATAATGGGGAAAACGCTGAGATATGCATGGAGAGCAGGAGTCGAAGCCACGCCCACCAAATATCAACAGCTCACAGATGCACGGGACAATGCGAGACCCCGTAACAGGTAGGCTAGAAATAATAGCAAAGGACACATTCAAGATGGCACAACAAACTGCATGTATAAGCAACCAAAAATGGCCCATATGATAGAGTATGAATACATGGCCAACCGTGGTGGCCTGATACCCAGTGCACCAATTCCCCGTTGCTCGTGTGTGTGATGACAGACAACAGCTCTCCAAATGGCAATCACATCCAATTACGCACAGCTAGGGCTATTGGTTAATTCAGACTAGTGGATATAATGATCCGGGGGTAGTTGCACACATTTGATGGGGATGAACTACTGTATCTCATACTGTATAAGGGATGGTTGCAGAATAATCATGGTCAAACCTGTTGCACCCTACGGAGCCGTGGGCAGGTCCAGCGGGGACAAAACCGAAAAATATGCATGCATAGTGTACAAGCAATGTTACATTGATCTATTTTTTGATTGTTCATCAAAGAAGAGGTATTGGCGCGACAAACCCAACCATCCATGAGCAATTTGACCTAGCAATATGCCTGTAACAATAATTGTAACATTTTGGTAGCCCACTCAGTTTTGTGACAAGTCAACGTGCTTCGCTAAATAAAACGCAACAAAACACAAGGAACGCTCGCATGAGACATGCCTGGTATCGCTGGAAAGCAGAAAAGTGGCACTTTGCAGGCATATGAGGCTTGAAATAATTGGGTTAGGCAGCTCGTCAGTGCCAGAACAAACACGTTGCGTAAACCTCAAGTGTATTATTAGTTATGTTATTAAGCTGAGAAAAAAAATTATTGAGATTTGAACCCCGATCGCCCGTGCGATAAGCGAAGGATCAACCAGGTGAGCTAAACCTCTGCTCACATACTCAACGGCGCAGAATATATAAATAGACAAGAATAAAAAATAATAAAAAAATATGTAGGAAATTAAAATACTAATGTGTAAAAGAGAGCGATCTATTCGTCTGTCTATCTATCCATCCATCCATCCATTCGTGTCATGTGTCCTTGCTGACACACGCCAGCCGGTCGCCACAACAGTACGACGCAAGCCACTGTAAACGCCACTGGCGGCTGACACATGCCACTGAAGGCCACTGGCGTCTGACGCATTCCACTATATACGCCACAGACGCCACTATATACGCCACAGACGCCACTATATAGGCCACAGATGCCACTATATACGCCACAGACGCCACTGGCGGTTGGCACATGCCACTGTAAACGCCACTCAGGCCACTGGCGTCTGACGCATGCCACTATAAACGCCACTGGAGGCTGGCACATGCCACTCTGATCGACGCATGCCACAAAAGACAAAAGCGCCAATGGCAACTAGATGGCGCCGATGGCGCATGAATGCCTCGCCAGTGGCGTATGTCGGGTCGCCAGTGGAATGCGTCGACGCCACAAAATGTTCTCGCGCCTGTTGCATTTTGTATCGACCCTCGACCTCACCAAGGGTTATTGGCAGGTGCCTCTCACCTCTCAGGCTAAGGAGAAGACTGCCGTTGTCACCCCAGACGGGCTATATCAATATTCCGTACTTCCCTTCGGAGTACACTGGGCGCCAGCAACCTTCCAGAGGATAATGGACCGAGTCCTCCGACCATACCAGGACTGCGCGGCCGCCTACTTGCCATCGGGAGCACCGGGAGTTTTCCCGGTGGCCGGGGGCGCCAACTGGCCTAGCCCACGGTGAATAGCCTGCCCCCCCCCCGTCAACAAATCGCGCAGCACCCCCCCGTCAACAAAACGGAAAGTGTTTCATCTCACCGCGTCGGCTTGGCTCGTGGCCTGACTTGGACATGACTCCCGGCATGAAATATTCACCCAGTCCGGCCCTGTTTACAGTCGAGAATAGGAGACTCAACGGGAGCACCTCTGGGCATTCCTCCGGGCCCTCCACCTCCGGGCCCTCCACCTTCGGGTCCTCCACCTCCGGGGCCTCCACCTCCGGGGCCTCCACCTCCGGGGCCTCCACCTCCGGGCCCTCCACCTCCGGGGCCTCCACCTCCGGGCCCTCCACCTCCGGAGCCTCCACCTCCGGGGCCTCCACCTCCGGGGCCTCCACCTCCGGGGCCTCCACCTCCGGGGCCTCCACCTCCGGGCCCTCCACCTCCGGAGCCTCCACCTCCGGAGCCTCCACCTCCGGAGCCTCCACCTCCGGAGCCTCCACCTCCGGAGCCTCCACCTCCGGGCCCTCCACCTCCGGGCCCTCCACCTCCGGGCCCTCCACCTCCGGGCCCTCTACCTCGCATTCGCATTCTCACCCAAGAAAAGGGGGATGATGAACATTCCATAGTCTACGCCAGCTGTAAGCTCCTGAGCCACGAGAGGGCGTACTCCGCCATAGAGAAGGAGGTGCTGGCGATAAAGTGGGCTCTGGAGCACTTCAAGTACTATCTCCTAGGTCGGCACTTTCACCTGGTAACTGACCTTGCTCCCTTGAAATGGCCGAGCTCAGCCATAGATACCAATGCTAGAATAACCAGGGGGTTTCTCAGTCTCCAAGATGATGACTTCCAGGTGGAGCACAGACCCAGGACAGCCCATGCAAACGCAGATGCCCTCTCCCGGCGAGTCTCCTGCCTCTGGGCCCACGGGGCACACCCCGACGTCGGTCTGAGGGGGGGGGGGGGGTGGCATCCTCCCGGGCCCCGCCCGGAGTGAGGCTGCCACAGGTCCATGCTACGCGGCCGCGCACGTGCCCAAAAGGGACCCCAACATGCGTAAAACTCCCTTTCAGCACCATGGACAGCGCCCAACAGGTAAGAGCGGGCTGGCGACCGGCGGCGGCGCAGAAAAGCCATGGACAGCGGGGCCAGGTGATCGAGTGTGTGTCTGTGTGTGTGTGTTGATGGGTGTGTGTGTGTGTGTGTGTGTGTGTGTGTGTTGATGGGTGTGTGTGTGTGTCCTCCCTCACCTGATAGTGTTTGTGAACATGCTCCTTCACAAAGGAGGCGTTGAGGACATGTCCTTCAGTGGTGTGGACCATGATGACCTCGCCCACTTCTGGGGGGCCGTTCTGCAGACAGTCGTGACTCTGCGGGGGGCGGCGAGAGAAGAAGGGAGGAGAAGAAAGAGAGAAGACCAGAGGTAGAAGAAAAAAAAGAGGGGGGCAAGGGAGAGGAGGAGGAAGAGGTAAGAGGAGGAGAGGATGGAGAGATGGAGGAGAGGAGATGGAGGAGGAGAGGATGGAGAGGTGGAGGAGAGGAGAGGATGGAGAGATGGAGGAGGAGAACAGAAGAGGATGGGGAGATGGAGGAGAGGATGGGGGGATGGAGGAGGAGAGAAGGAGAGGATGAGAGATGGAGGAGGAGAGGATGGAGAGATGGAGGGGTAGAGGAGGAGAGGATAGAGGAGGAGAGGATGGGGAGATGGAGGAGGAGAGGATGGAGGAGGAGAGGATGGAAAGATGGAGGAGGAGAGGATGGAAAGATGGAGGAGGAGAGGATGGAGAGATGGAGGAGGAGAGGATGGAGGAGTAGAGGATGGAGGAGGAGAGGATGGAGGAGGAGAGAACGGGGAGATGAGGAGGAGAGGAGGAAACAGAAGACAGAACGGACGGGGGAGGAGGAAGAGAAAACGAGCGTGAGGATATTTCATGTGGTGGCACTCTGGCGACATGAAACAGAAAGGCCATGTCAGTCAGTCGACAGCTGCAGGCACAGCAGCGATGCGTCTCCTCTGATGACTAATGAGTGATCCTGCCCAGGTTTACTCTGCCTTTGCCTGTCGACACATCCTCGCGTCTGAGTCTCTCCTCTATCTCTGTCCAACGCAATAATTAGTATACTAGTACTGTAGTATACAACTCATTCAAAATCCAAAGCCGTAGGTCTGGGACAGGCACTGATGTTTCCCTACTCCCTCCCAGGGAGGCCTAGAGCACTCAACCCAGATTCAGCCCCCATCATATTGAATATAAGTGATCCAAAAATCACAATCATACTCAAATCATAGTATATAATAATATATATACAATAATAATATATATACAATACACATTTTCACTTCAACTGGACGCTTGGTATCGTCGGGAGAGAGGTATGAGAGGTGGAAATCTAACGGAAGAGGACTGACCACAATGTTCTCGGGGTGAAGGTTGTCACAGTAGGAGCCGTCGTCGAAGTTGACCTCGTAGAAGGTCTGCGTCGCCGTGCCGATGATGGTGCAAGGGTAGAACCAGCCGTCCTTGTACCGGCCAATCACCTTCTGGCCCAGGGCCAGATCGTTAGGCCCCTTCTTTGTCACCATCCTAGCCTGAGGGACAGAGCAGAAACAGTTGAGTCTGGTCTGAAACGACTAATCCCTTGCAGTCCCTGGTCCCTTTTAGAGTTCTGGACTGGATAGGTGTAAGCAAAATGGTGATGACAGCTCGACATATCCCTCCAATGGACATCTACCATTTTGCTTACACTAACCTGTTCACTTCAGACTTTCACCTGCAGTGAGGGCAGGGTTAGGGGTCAGTCCGAGAGAGAACA
The DNA here is from genome assembly GCF_949987555.1 of Borostomias antarcticus. Lineage (NCBI taxonomy): Eukaryota > Metazoa > Chordata > Actinopteri > Stomiiformes > Stomiidae > Borostomias > Borostomias antarcticus. Next base: position 32,242,537 of record NC_140236.1, read on the forward strand.
CATGAAGAGACTGTGCTCTGTACACTTACCCTGGGAGGGGTGAGTTTGTGCTTGTGGCAGGTGACTGACACCACGTAGGGCCAGTCAGCGGGCTTCATCTGCACCCCCGCTATGTGGGCACAGGTCACGTGGAAGGAGGTGGAGCAGTCCTGGTAGGAACACTGGATGCAGGCTCCGTGGATCTGCTTGGTGTTCTCGTGGCAGTACACGCACTTCTGCAGACAAGCGGGACAGGAGGCGGGATTAAGACACCGAACACCGCTTCCCAGAACGACAAACTTTATTCAATCAATCAATCAATCAATCAAAGCTTTATTTGTATAGCGCATTTCATACCCAGAGGCAACACAATGCGCTTTACAGAGAACAATTTTTTATTCACACTCAGTGTATGAAAATCGGATATGAACGCATGTATCGTACGAGGAGGCAGCATAATTTCAGGGGGGGTGCTTTTGGTATTATAAAATGTGACTGTGGCTGGTGAAAGGTGGACCAAGCCGGCAACGGTGAAATCCTGCAAAAATCGATATTTTTATCTTTATTTTTTCGTTGGATTTTTTCTTTATATTTCTCATCTTTAAATGTAGAAGAACTTTAGCCTCGAGATCAGGATGGTCTCACGAGGCTACCGGATCAGCAGCTGCTGTCACAAATTACACTGCCGTTCCATTCTCTTCGAGTCGACAACAGAAAAAAAACAACTATGTACAATAGGACATTCAGAGAAAGCTTTGAACTTCTGAATTTGAGGCATTTTTGCAATGATTTTTGTTGTAAGATGTGAAAAAACACCCACTAATCAAATTGTCACAAAGACCTCTTTTCAGAGTTTTCCACAGAGTATTCTGTGGCTGTAACTCCAACCACTTTCTGTAAAAGGTCACAGCTGCTCCAGAGTTCATTCTGTTGATCAAACGGCCGCCATTTTTCTCTACGTCTGTTTTTTTCTTTGTCCTTTTGTTCTTCCCGTCTTCACTCATTCAACCTTTTAAGGGTTGAATGAGTGAAGACAGGAAGCACAGGAGAGGGAGGGGATGAGGAGAGGGAGGGGATGAGGAGAGGGAGGGGTTGAACAAGCTGAGTATGGGATCCATTTTTTCCTCTTCTGCTTTTAACCCCCCATGTTTCCATCATGTTCTCTTGTCACACCCTTCTATTTCTCCATCCCTCCCTCTACACCTCCGCCTCTCCCTCCATCCCTCCCTCTACACCTCCGCCTCTCCCTCCATCCCTCCCTCTACACCTCCTCCTCTCCCTCCATCCCTCTCCTCTGTCTCTCCCTCTCTTGACAGATTGCGCTCAGCCCGCTGCGGCTCGTTGGAGATCGATAGAAAATAAAACTTCTTTATTAAAATGTCAATACTTCATTTTGGCCTCCCTCGGTGGGCAGGAGGGGGGGGGGCATCTGGCGGCCATACCCAGATTCACCGTTGTGCCGGGCCGCTTGTCTGTCCGACAGCACCAGCATAGGAAGGATTTATGGACATCAAAATCATGTCTGGCTACTGTTTTACTGAATTACTGTATTTGGATGAGATGGAGGGATGAGAGACTGATCCTTCAGAGATACTGGAGGAACAGTGGTTTCAACTACTATACGGGTTAAGGGGGACGGGGGGTTGATTTGATGGTTTTTATCTAACTAATGAGCCTGGATGTAGGTTTGACTAATCAAGTGGGTTGTTACTAGCCTGGCTTTGCCAGACCCAATTCATACAAATGCGAAGGTTCTGGAAATGCTTGGTTCATTTTTGCTTTCCAAGGGCCGCTGTGAACGGGCGTAGATAAAAATGCAATTGGACCTGCCTCATATTAGATAAACGGTTGTGATTGGCCCGGTAGAGAACATGCCGGGTGGAAATGTGTCTGAATGGGAGCATTACCAGACAGATCTGTGGAGAGAAACAGAATGTGCGGCTAGGGTGTTAACATGATTTTAGAACGAATCTATTTTAGAACGGATTAACTGATTAACTAACAAATAGTTAATTAAAATTAACCCGAATCATCCCACTGAAACTCACAGAGTTCTTTTAACTTTTAAGCACCTTTCCGGGGAGCTACTTCCATTGGGCTATCTAAACTCGCATAACAAGGGAACTGTTTGTCTGAACCTCGCCGTGTGCCACGTTCGGTCTATCGAGCCGCTTCCAAGAATACCCGTTCGCGCCCGTTTGATCGGCCCAGCCATCCAGATCATTAGAGCGCTCCGCTGCCTCCCCGCACCTAAAGAGGTGCGAGGAAACCTGCTCTGACAGCGAGCGGATGCAAATGACAGCACGCCGCATCGGCACTTCCTTTGATAGATTATTCAGAGGGGGGGGGCATTATTTCTAGCTTTGCACCGAGTCGTGTGTGCGGCTGACTGAAGCGTGCCGCCGTCGTGGAGGAGAGGGGGGGGGGGAGAGGGAGGGGAAGGGACTGTCGTGTGTGTGTGTGTGTTCAAAGGCGCGGCTGCGAAGGGAAATTGCCTCCTGCCCCCCCGAGGATCAATGCGCTTCATTTAGCGCAGTGAGAAATGACACCTGATTATTCTGCCATTCCGTTCTGCACATCCATTACCCATGTCCTACTCACCGTGCAAATACACCATCCATCCCTCCATCCACACGGGAGGGGGGGAGGGACAGCGGGGATAAGGGAGAGAGAGAGAGGGGGAGAGAGAGAGGGAGAGAGAGAGAGAGAGAGAGAGAGAGTGTTGGAGAGATGGAAGCAGAGCGGGGGTGAGCGTGAGTCAAGTGTGAGGGAGGGTCAGAACGAGAGAGAGGGTGACAGAGCGAGACAGACAGACAGAGAGAGGGGGGAGAGAGAGTCTCACCAGGTTCTTCCTGCTGTCGGGGATGGAGCTGACATCAACAGGCTCCCTCTCGATGGCGTTGATGAAGCGGGCCTCAGCCACGGCGATGGCACAGATCACATGGACCCACCTGGCGAGAGACATACACACATGAGACTGAACCTGGGGAGAGACCTACACTCGAGACTGAACCTGGGGAGAGACACACACACACGAGACTGAACCTGAGGAGAGACCTACACACATGAGACTGAACCAGGGGAGAGACCTACGCACATGAGACTGAACCTGGGAAGACGCACACACATAAGACTGAACCTGATGAGAGACCTACTGTTGGCTTTTGATGTCTTCTTGTTTTTGTTGTTCTGCGTTGTGTTTTTTGAAAAGTTTAATAAAGAGTAAAATTATAACCACGATGTTAATTGCCTTTCATGTGATGAAGATTTGCTGAAGAAATCCCTCCAACACGAGATTGGAAGTGGCGACAGATGATAGATTTATTTACAGAAGTTCAACTTACAATAGACGGATGGATCTTGCCCTACATCTCTCTCTGTCTCTGCGTCTCTGTCTGGCCTGCGTGGCTGCCGTCCCCAAATCAAGTCCCAAGGTTTTGGTGTCATCTTAAATCGTCTTCCTGACTCCCCCTGTCTGCATACCGCCTTAGTTACCAGATAGAGGGCCATGGCCATGAGATCTGGCCTCCCACACGAGATACCCATGACGCCTACGTCTTCATTTTGACCAGTTGGTAAAACCACTTGTTGTGACTGATTATGGTCCACCTCCCAGAGCGGAATTTAACCCTACACCTAGAGGAGAATAAATCCTGAGTCCGGTGGGGATGGATTCCCCCTACTGTGGCGCCCATGAGTGACCCCTTGACCCCTACTCCCTTCGGCTCTAATAGCACACGCAAGCAGGCAGCCGTCTTATCTTCTCTCTCTAACCCACAGTGTCCCTACAATAAAGACAAAGCAACATAGAGTACTAGATATGAGTAAAACACTTCTGTAGATGTTACATAGACATTTCTCTCAAGATTCATCACGAGACTGAACCTGGGGAGAGACATACACACGAGACTGAACCTGGGGAGAGACATACACACGAGACTGAACCTGGGGAGAGACATACACACGAGACTGAACCTGGGGAGAGACATACACACATGAGAGTGAACCCGGGGAGACACACACACACACACACACACACACACACACACACACACACACACACACACACACCCACACACCCACACACCCACACACACACACTGTTTGTAATTATGATGATTGACCTCTGAGTACGGCTGTCGGCCGGAGTTTTCTGTAAGAAACTGTGTCTCCCTTCCATAGACTTATGAGATAAAGATGACATTCTTAGGGCTGGTTCATTCTGTGCCAAACAGCAATTGTTGTGGTTAGAGAGAGAGACCTGGGCGCCGAGGCTATCTGCGTAGGCTTGGCTGCAAGACCATAAACAACGTCAGACCAGTCCAGACCAGTCTTATCGGTGAAGAGGAGGGGGAGACACTCGAACCATAAGAACCGTGCTCTAGCTCAGATGCTTTGATTTGGGCCAGACAGCCATTACAGACAGGTCAGCTGAACATTAGACTATATGCCATCGTCTTTTGTATGCTAAAAACCTTCTGTAATAAAACAGCTTTTGATTGTCGCTCAAATCCCGTGTTGGAGAGATTCATTTGGAATACACCTGGAAAAGGGACATTGCACTGTGTGGTATTGTGTGAGATTGGGGGCCGTCTTTTATTGAAATCAAAACACAACGCAGAGCTGAATAAGGACAATGATAAAAGACAACGAAAGTCAACACACATAAGACTCAACCTGCTTTTGGCATAGTCTCGGATAGCCAGACCCCTCTCCACACTTCGTTTATGCTTATGCCAGCGCTGGAGAAAGGTCTGTCTGGACTCATTTCCATTCGGGGATAAGGGGAAAAAACGCATTTCTTTAAACCAATCACAATCGTCTTTGGGGGAGCAGTTGCTAAATTGTTGTTGTTTCACGTAGTCTGGATTGAATCTGATTGGGCCGACAACATATTCCATCTCCACTGATTGGGCAGTAATAAACAAATGACAAGGTTTATCCCCAAAAGCTACATCAGTTGATTCAGACTACTGTTGGCATAATATGGATATCATCACCCGAGAGGAGAGAGACATATCATCAGCAAAAACTGTAACAGCTTGACTGATACCAGGTTCTAACTGTAGCTAATGTCCTGTCCCAATGCTCTCTCCTAACATTCTCTCCTAACATCCTGTCCTGGCCCTCTAGAGATATCAGGTCTCATATAGAATACAGACAGCGACAGTGAGTGACTCTGCAACCCGAAGCAGCGTTCAGAGAAAGCGCTGACTGAAGGCGGCTGAGGATACTGACCGATTATCCGTGGTGGTCTTCAGAGCGCCCCCCCTCAGGTTGCACAGACAGCAGTCCTGTAGTGAACACATGATGACGACATGTTTAAGTGTTCAGGTAGATACGACGGCAGGCGTTAGTTCATGAACCCCGTCTGGGGCCGTCTCCCAGACACAGGTTGATAGTTGGTATAGAGTGTTGAGAGAGTACGTAGTGTTCAGTACTCACCATGGTCCAGGCACCGGCTGAACACCTAGAACACATCCAGGACTCATCTACAGAGTCCGGCCTAACACCATAACAACCTGAGGATGAGGAGAGAGAGAGAGAGAGAGAGAGAGAGAGAGAGAGAGAGAGAGAGAGAGAGAGAGAGAGAGACAGAGAGAGAGAGAGAGAGAGAGAGAGAGAGAGAGAGAGAGAGAGAGAGAGAGAGAATAAAACATGAGTTGTTTTTTTTTCTTCTTCTGGGTCTGCCCTGACCTCCATACTTGGTTCTTTCAGCTCTCCAGCTTACAATATCTTACAATATTCATCGCAAAGGGAGACGGCGTATGCTTCCTGATTAACGATCTACGGTGCACCGATGTGGAAACAGTCTCTCAGTCATGTTCACCGGTGTTGGAACACCTAACGGTGAGGTGTAGACCATTCTACCTCCCGAGAGAATCCCCCTGTATACTGCTAACTGCTGTCTACATACCTCATGTTTTTTTTCTGCACCCTGATGCCGTTTCTATCGTGGCGGGTGACTTCAACCACTGTAATATGAAATCTGTGCTACCAAAGTATTACCAACATGTCAAGTGCCACACCAGGGGAAATAAGACTTTGGATCACTGCTACTCCACAATCAAGGCAGCCTACAGATTCATCCCGCGACCCCACTTTGGGAAAATCTGACCACCTGCCAGTGCTCCTGCTCCCTGCCTACAAGCAGAGGGTGAGGTGCGCGCAGCCCACGGTGAGGACAGTGCAATGCTGGACTGCAGAAAACATTCCCAAACTCATGGCTTGCTTTGACCTAACAGATTGATCAATCTTTAGGGAGTCAATCGTTTTCCCCTTTTCTGTTCTGGGAACATGACCTCCCAGGACTGTAGGAAACTACAGAGGGTTGTAAAGACAGCAGCTAGGATCATTGGCACCGACCTACCTAAACTCCATGACGTCTACACCACTCGCTGTAAGAGGAAAGCCTGTACCATATTTAGGGACCCCAGTCACCCTGCTCATGCACTGTTCTCTCTCCTTCTATCCAAAAAACGTTACCGGAGCATCAAGTCACGTACTGTACCACCCATCTCAGTTTTTTTCCACAGGCAGTTAGACTGATGAATCACTGATGCTCCTACTTTTTGCTCTATGCACTTTAATGTCTCTTTGTAATGTCTTATTGTCGTATTTCGTAATGTCTACAGTGTCTTAATGTCTTATTTTGTAAACGTCTCCTTATCTGCTGTTATATTGTTATAATGTCTTACTGTCTTATGTCTTAAGTTATGTCTTGATGTCTGAGAGTGCCGGGCACAGTGCATTTCATTGTATTTTATAATACACATGACAATAAAAGCCTTGAACTTGAACTCATAGGCCTCTCAATTCATGGTGCGTGGGAACACTCACACACAAAGGCAAACACACACACACACACACACACACACACGCACACACACACACACACTATGGGGTGTGATTAGTGCCAGCACACCATACTGAAACGCTTGACTTGCGCCTACTTAAGAAGACGCGATGACATCAAACGTCTAAACGCACGTGTATAATTTCCATTGACAAACAATGGAGAGACAGACGTCTCATAGCTGTAACGTACCTGTCACGCAGACGCTGTGCACATGTTGTTTACAAGTATTGCGCATCGTGTGCGTGACGGCAACACTACAGGTTAGATGCGCCTCACATATGCAACACCAACACTACACATGACAGTTTGGTAAAATCATAGATGTACGTACGTACGTAGGTCTTGTAATGTGTGCAGAAATTGCATAGCGACGTGTCAAACGTGCCAGTGCCTTGCTAGCGCAGCAGACGTGTTAGCGGCCGCACGTGTAAGATCAGTTGCCTTTAAATCATAGCTGGTTCTAATCTCGTCCTTGCCAATTGGTAATGCATTCTCAATAAATGGAATTCGCACATGTTAAGCAACTTGTTTTTAATAAAGCCTAATATCTGAATGACTCTTTCTTCGCAATTTAAAACAAATGTTCAGATACACGTGTTTCTTGTCAATAGAGGGCTATCTATTTCTAAATAAAATAAATCAAATGTAGGTAAATTACCAGATGTCGTTTTGAAGCCAAATTTTATTCAAACATTGGTCCACAAAAAAACACATATAGAATAATGTAAAACTGCAAATAAAAATGAATCGAAATAAACAATAGGCCTACAGGTCTTTCTTTGGGGAGGAGGACTATGCCGTCAACTCAAGATGAGCTGGAGCGAGCGAAGACCCACTTCTGTGGTGGCGCGGGAAGGCCCAACGCTTCCCCAGACTGTAGGCTACCAGGTTGCAAACCTGCAACCCGCTACCACTGTTTCAACTAATTTGTAACATTCAAAGCAATCACCTGATATTATAGAAATTATTAAATCAGTTGTGTAGTGTTCAGCTCAAATGAAACCATTTTGCAGTATCAATGCATTCATTTTTTTGCCTACACCAGGCTGAACACTTTCAAATGTAGCCTACAATTCGTTTGGCTATTTTTTTTGCACAATAGGCCTATTATTTCGATTTATTTTTATTTGCACTGTTTATATACATTATTCGTGATTCATCAAAGGAAAGCATGATTGAAAATATTGCTTGTGTTTCCTCCCTCACAGAAAAAGACTGTCTCATTCTCTCTGTCTCTCAGAGCGGGTCTCCTGGCGCGCGTGGCTATGTTGCGCAATACCTGCTTTGTGTTGCGCAATACCTGCTCCGAGAGCGAGTGAGACAGATATCTCTTCTGATATTTAGGAATAGCGGAATTAATAATGATTAAGTTGAGTCTTACAAGCCTAACATTTGGTAACGAACTATAGCAATACATGTGCTTCATTGTTTTTGATTTAGGTGATTGTCATCATTTTGCACATAATTATAACACATACATTATGCTACAAATATAAATATAAATCACCCGCCTGCGACATCTGCTGACAGAAAAGAGCACTGCAGTCTAAACAAATGGCCGAAATGTAAACATGTGATAAAAACGCTGATATCTAGGAAAAGTAATGAAAGGAGGGTCCTTGAATTTGATCGAGTGCAAACAATGATCATTTTGATTCACTTGTGTTCAAATTACCACCACTCGGTGCTTCTAGTGCCCGCAGTTAACACGTAAAGGCGTGTGCGCGCGTGTTCTATGTTTTGAACGTTGGCACGGCACTTTTGACACGTCACTCCTAATATGTGCATCAAATACCTGACACCTAACACTACACCTTATAGTTTGATCAAACGAATAAGCGTGCGTATAGACACACGTTTGTGTGGTTTGCTAATATTATAGTGTGACGTGTGGAACGTGCCATGCCAACGTACGCAACAGACGTTGAAACGCCCGCACGTGTTAAGGCTAGCATGCCATGGTTTGACTCCTAATACTGAAGCACATCTAGCATAATATTTTACAATGAAAAGCAAGGTCAATTTATAGGCTACACAGGACGCATAATTACGCACAGCTGGGATTGATAATCATTTGGCTATGGAGCCCATCCTAGTTGATTGTAGGCTAATTAGTGTAGCCTACACTCACAATCCCTTTTGCGCCATAGCCTACTGTATGTCAAAATACAAAATACATTCTTATACTATTATAGCCTACGTGTTTTGGTGCTGATCCTCAGCACCCCTATGCTACAGCTAGTTGATGATGCGCGCTCTTATTTGAAAATGTAGCGATAGTGGAGATAAAACAACACATATCTAGGAAAAGTTATGCAAGGAGGGTCCTGGAATTTGATTGAGTGCAATAAATATTCTTAATTTTTATTCAATATGGAAAAATGAGCCCCGCTCGCAGCTTCTAGTGCCCGCTGACTTAACACGAGCGTGCAAACGTTACATGCATGTGCGCAAAAATGGCACGGCACTTTTGACACGTCACCCTCTGAGAATGCGAGCGACTCGTAACGCGTGCGTATATGCACGCCTATTAATCAGCTCGCCAAAGTACCTTTATACACGCAATGCAGGCGACGAAAGCACTGAGTGTTTGTTACACTGGCACGAATCACACACCATACACACCATACACACACACACACACACACACACACACACACACACACACACACACACACACACACACACACACACAGGTTCTTGATTTGGTGCAGTGCTACAAGCTGAGCAGAGACAGGTACAATGGCCTTTATCAGTGGTCCTGAACTGGGTGCCACGGCATTTTTTCATATTATTGTGCCCATGCTCCTAACAGGTACCCGGAAGAGAGACCATATTAGCCCTGTTCTGGCCTCTCTCCACTGGCTTGTGGTTCAGAATTGATTTTAAGGTTCATATGTTTGTTTTTAAACCTCAGAATGGACAGGCTCTCCATTACATCTCAGATCTTTTAACCCCCATCCCACCTCCAGGTCCCTCTGGTCAGCTGACGTGAGGCTCCTGTCTCTCCCGCAGGAGAGAGATAAGCTCAGGGGTGACCGTACCTTTACTGCTGCAGCCCTTAAGACTGTGGAACAGCATGTTCCTCTCCATCAGATCTGCCTCCTTCATTGATTCCTTTAAGTCTGGGCTCAAAACGTCTATTTTCTAGCGTTTAGACCCCCCTGAGGTTTTATACAGTATGATTGTGTTTTATTATTTTTATATGTGCCTACAGTATGTCTATCTGCTCCCATTTTGTACTTACAGTGTGTGTTGATGCCTATGTTGGTTTTTGTTTTTAGTCTTTTTTTATTGTGATTCTTATTGTATTGTTTTTGTATTTTTACCGCACTTTGGTCAATGCGAGTTGTTTTTAAACGTGCAAAATACATTTGATTTGATTTGTTCCACCACATGTATTCCTACGATGTAAATATCTAAGCTGTGACATGTATACTTCTTGAGATATAGCTGTTTGAAGCCGGCCATGCTTTCCTCATGTCTACCCTCTAGAGCTGGTGTGCAACGGTATTGGTGACTCCTGATTGGTCAGGAGGTCATTGGAACAACATTTTAAAACAGGTCAAAACAGATGATTAAATCAGATAATAAACATATATAATTCAACTTGAAATCCCTGTTTAAATGTACATTTATGCTGCAACTATTTATGAGACATACCATCATGCCTGTTGCAAGGAACACTCCCTCTGGCACAATATTCTTAATAGAGGATCTTGCTTGCACACACGTCCTGGTCAGAGCGATAGCAACACATCTTAAAACACTCAAGAAATCATTTGAGTCTTACTTCCCTGCTACAACTGAATCCGTGATCCTTCAACTCACTCATCAGCATCGGCAAAGAGATTGCCAACTGATGCCCAGGAGGACTCAAGATGGATTGCACTTTCAAATTAAAAGTTTGGAGAAATGTGTTTGGTAACGTTTCGGATTCTTGTGGGACACAAATGTTTATCATTCAAACTAATTAATCTCAGTCACTCACTGCACCTTCAGTGTGCTATTACTTCTCCCAACCTTGTAGCTACATGAGCTGGCCTCCTGATCTCTGATGTTGGCTACGTGAAAAACAAGAAGACGCCGCCTGTCAGTTGAGTCTGCGGCCTCCTCAGTCTCAGACTGTGCTCTCAAATGCAGGCGTGTGTGTGTCCCACTAAAGTGGCTGTTTTCTTTCATTCCAAAAGAAAAATATTCTTTCATTTAACATTACTTATTATAATTAATTAGCAGAGATTAACATGCCTTGTTCTAAACAATAGGCCAAAATAAATGGTTGAAAACAAATGTATCATATGAACTGAGTGGTGGGGAATCACTGATGTTTCACTTAAGTGGCTTTACTTTTAGAGTACATAATTATAAAAATAGTAATTTTTTGTTTAAATGGATGTTGTGCAAACCATTTCTTTTCTGTTTTGAGGGTTAGGGTGCCTTGAAAAATAATTTCCCAAAAACGGGGGCCAGAAAAGTTTGGGAACCACTGTTCTTCAATTAACAGCTGTATAAGCAGAAATGCCCCTAACTGATCTCAACTGTCAAAACTCCAGTTACCACGAAAACGAATCAGGCCGAAGGCATCACCAACACAGCTTAAGTGCTAAAGAATGCTTCATGTGTATACACAACACAGACAGACACACACACGCACGCACACACACACAACACACACTTTAACCAGATGCCTGCCTTTGCGAGTTACAGTACAGTACATTCTTGAGAGATGCCTTGCCTCCTTAAAAAACGCACCCCCACCCTGAAAAAAGAGCTGGTGGGTAAATAGGGAACGTTTCTAATTTGCGGCCTTCAGAGAGTGGCCTATACGTTGTTGCTCTGGAGGCTTTTTGCTAGTTTAACCGAGTCAATGAGAGTTAAAGCAGCCTGCCTCTATCACTAGGGAGTTGAGTATGGCCTATATCGTTTCACTGTCAATTTGATGTTCCTGGCTTTCTTTCCGCTGGATTTCTGTGGGTTCTCTGGGGATGGAGTGTGTGTGTGTGTGTGTGTGTGTGTGTGTGTGTGTGTGTGTGTGTGTGTGCAGCCTGAGCTCTCTACAGCATGTTTGTCTGTGACCTTGTCTTACCGCTGTAGTTGGCCGGGGACAAACACAGCTCCTTAGAGGGGTGTGTGTGTGTGTGTTTGTGTGTGTGTGTGTGTAAGAGTGCATGGGTGGGTGAGTGAGCGAGCGTGTGTGTGTGTGTGTGTATGAGCAGCCTGGGCGCTCTCTACAGCATGTTTGTCTGTGACCTTGTCTTACTGCTGTAGTTGGCTGGGGAAAAACACAGCTCCTTAGAGGGGTGTGTGTGTGTGTGTGTCTGCCTTGCAAACCTAATGGCTGCTCAAATGTGGGCTAGGAAAGATGGTGACAGTTGCCCCCATCTATATCAAGGAGACTATCATAGTCGACTCGAGCTGCAGCAGATATAGGAGTTCCTCCCCAAATACATAGCAGGATGACTAACAGGAGCGCTACCACACTGTCAATAATACATGTTCTTTCAAAAATAAGATCAGTATTATGGAAATATTGTTTAGTTTCCAAAATGTTTGCAGCCATACTCAAATGATAAGTCGAAAAATAAGCAATCACTGTGAGGTTCACCTCAATACCGAGCGCGTGTATGCACTTGTAAGTGAATGTGTGTGTCCTTAGAGGGGTGTGTGTGTGTGTGTGTTGATGTGCTTGTGTGTGTGTGTGTGCAATCAGACTCGGTGTGCGGAAGCTAATTGGCCAGACTGAGACACAGAGGAAGGAGTCGCTGTATTTACCTCTACCTTCTACAGAGCTAGGAGGGCAGCCGCTCCCCCACAGAGGTTCAGGCTGAGTGGCAACAAATTAGGTAGGTCAATTTGATTGGCATTTTGATCCTATTGGGGGAGGGGCGGGGGGGGGCGAGTGCTTGAGAGCCCGAGGGGATTGGGACTCTGTAATGGGAATCGTGATGAATAGAGAGTTTAGTAGGAATCCACGGACCATTACCTGTGTGAATTAGTACGAGGCTATGGGGTAATAGAAGCAGCAAACACCCGCATTAGATAAACATAGTCAGGGAGTTGACTGGCTGACTGAGGCTGACTGGCAAAAGACTTGGCGGATATTTTGTCCCGTGGACGCTTAGTCTGGTGATAGTTCTGTCTGCCCACCTGTCTGCCGTCCGTTAGTCTGTCTGTGTCTCTTCCTGTGTCTGTACGTCAGTGTGTACTTGCTGTGTCAGGCAGTGTGTACTTTCTGTATGTTCATCAGTGCGTACTTGCTGTGTGTACTTGCTGTGTGTCAGGCAGTGTGTACTTGCTGTGTCAGCCTGTGTGTACTTGCTGTATGTTCATCAGTGCGTACTTGCTGTGTGTACTTGCTGTGTGTCAGGCAGTGTGTACTTGCTGTGTGTCAGGCAGTGTGTACTTGCTGTGTGTCAGTGTCCGTGTCCGAAATGCCTGCTACTTGCTATATAGCAGGCGAGAAGTAGCATGCTACTTCAAAAATGTGCCTGCTACCTTTCGCCTGCTATTCTCGCCTGCTACCTCGCCTGCTATATTGTCGAAAAAAACGGCGAAAAACGTAGCAAAGTCCAGAGGATGCTATTCTGGATGTCACGTCACTGTTCAGCAAAATTTTCAGGACAGCTGTCATGGCCGACGCCAGTAAGCAGTGCATTAGCATTGTTAAGTACTCCGCTCCTCTGCTACAGCTACGGTTTCTGGTGCTCTGTAGCCTGGCTGTACGATCACGAACTTGTGAACAAAATTAATACCACATACGAGCAAATATGACCTGCTCCGCTATAATGAAACTGTTAAAACGAAGATGCCTGGATAAAGAAATCATTTTTCGAAACGATATATTTCACAGAATATAACCAGAATATAATCTAACCACAGGTTCGAGGTCTGGGTAACCGAACGCCTTTTCGCCTCAGCGTAACGACGTAACCCACGCATTCCCGTCACCTGACTCAAGTAGCATGCTACATTTTTCTCGCCTGCTATATCGTTTTTGTGGAGTAGTAGGTACTATATAGCATGCTACTTCTCGCCTGCTATATAGCAAGTAGCAGGTAGCAGGCATTTCGGACACAGCCAGTGTGTACTTGCAGTGTGTCAGTCAATGTGTACTCGAAGTGTGTACTTGCTGTGTGTCAGTCAGTGTGTACTTGCTGTGTGTCAGTCAGTGTGTACTTGCAGTGTGTCAGTCAGTGTGTACGTGCAGTGTGTCAGTCAGTGTGTACTTGCTGTGTGTCAGTCAGTGTGTACTTGCTGTGTGTCAGTCAGTGTGTACTTGCTGTGTGTCAGTCAGTGTGTACTTGCTGTGTGTCAGTCAGTGTGTACTTACTGGCGTGGACCTGCAGGCAGCAGGAGGAGCAGGTGAGTAGCAAGCTGGTGCCGTCCTCCCCGATGTGGGAGTTGGAGGGGAGGGGCTCGGTGTTGCCGGCGCCGGCGCTGAAGCACATCTCAGGCACCAGGGGGCGTGTGCGGCTGCCGGCACGGGGCGGGGCCCGGCAGGGGGTCTCCGTCTGGTGGGGGGAGTTTTTATTATTATTTTATTATTATTTATTTGCAGTCGTGACTGGCAGAATACTGAGAACGTTACTGAAGTAAGGACGCTGGCTGGTCAAAAGTAGTTTCATGGTAGAACTGTGCTGGCTGACTTGCTTTTATTCTCACTGATATCTCTTTATTCCCCTTAATACACAAGTAATTTCACTTTTGAGTCCTGTCCATTTTTAAAAGTGCTTGCCTGTGTGTAGGGGCAGAACAGGGTGCAGACGGCGCAGAAGGGCTCGATGGACGCCACGGCAGCGTTGAAGGTCTTCTCCGCCAGGAAGTTGGGCGGGCGGTACAGCCACAGGTGTCCTGACTTTTTCACATCGCCATCCAGTGGCCAGGGGGAGAAGCCCTCTGAGAAACACATGGTGAAGATTGGCCGGTGAACACAGGCAGGACAAGCGTCAACAGCAACAACAACAACAAGCATCAATAACAAACTCCATCATCAGGGCTGCAATGCATGTCCCCTGAGGCTACAACCACTGTGCTAAGAGGAATGGGGATCATTTCACATGTTCAAACCCCCCCTCCCCCCTATATTGAAGGACAGAACAGACTGTTCACTGACAAAGTGACTTTGAAATTAGGTAATTGGGAGCCATGATCCCCAGATCAATAGGTGTCAGTCAGGATAGAGGAGAAGCAGACGATGGGGAGAGGTGGAGAGAGAGGTGGAGGGGGGGGGGGGGGTATACAGTCAAGAATACATTATAACCTTGGGGTCTTTTACCCTGCTCAAAAATCAATAATGCCTGGGGAGAACTGATGCTCGGTCCGCCATGCAAATTATGATGAACCACATTGTAACTACATAGACAGAAACATCACCATTTTGCATGAAACTTTGGCACACAAAAAAAGACAATGGCACCAACGGCATCCAATCCCGCCACGCCCACCTTCATCATTGGTGGGCTCCTGCTTAACGATGGAGGGCGGGGACCGTGTGGGCGGCTTCATGAGCGGGTGTCTCCGGCTCTTCTTCATCTCCATCTTGACTTTCATCTTGGAGTAGGAGGACGGCTGAGGGGCACAAGCACCACGGTGAGAGACTGGAGACTAGCCTGGGACAGAACTAGCCTGGGACAGAACTAGCCTGGGACAGAACTACCCCCGTTTGAACTATTACTATGTGAGTAATAGGTAGGGCTGCACAATTAATCATGTATTAATCGTTATCGCGAATTTGGCCCCCGCGACATACTAATCGCGATTAAAGGCCGCGATTAATGAATTTCTTTGAGTCGCCTGCTGCTTTAAAAATCAAGAATTCCTGGTTTTAAACACATGACGTAAACAGTTTTAGCAATCTAATTCCTACGGCAGTAGGAATGACGGGCTCCGATCATCTTCATAATCCAGTATATCTGTAGACCTAAACTTTTTTGGATCATTAGATTACTTCATATTTCGTTAATCCTCCTTTTATTTATTATAGTTATTCAGTGTATTTTCTTTATATAGCCTAAGCTGTGAGCTGTAAACGGTAAATTGGCTATCCGTCTCAGCCGGCTAGATGGAGATGCAGTGCACGCTTGCCGCAGAAAGTTCCATTCCAGCTACACTGTGGATACGTCGTGTTGCTTTGCACAAAAATGTATAGCCTAATTTTAAAATATGATGCCAGAAATAGTTCACACCTAGATAAAGGTACCTATTATGCAAATGTGAAAAATTGGCGTTTTGGAAGCAAACACTTCCTTTCTTTGTTTCCCTGGCACAAAAGGGGAAATAAAAATAAAATAAAAGAAACATCGGCCGGATTGTTATTTTAAACATCGGCATCGGCCCAGAATTTTGCAATCGGTGCATCCCTAGTTTTGTATGTTTCTTTTTTCCTCCCAGCCCATTCTATGTAAGGTTACAGGGGAGGGCAGTGTAACATGCATACGCACATGCATACAATGTACAGTACATGCATACAGTACAACCTATTAAATGATCAAACTTATATTTGTTGTTGTGGATGGATAAAAACATGCACAGCAATGTTAATGGGACATGCAACTGAACAAACACTTTCACTTTCTACTTTTTAGAGGCTACATCAAATGAGAAGATGGATTTTCTGTGAAATAAGATGGTGTGAACGCAGCACTTGGTGATTTATCTTTCGTGAGTTGGCTAGGCATAGGAAGAGAGAGACCGCTGGAATGCACAGTGCTAACGGTAACGTTACATCCAACCAGCAGAGGGGAAAGATGAAGCAAATTAGCTATTTACGTAGTTACATAGCTAATGTTAGCTAGGTAACGCTCATTAGCTACTGTATGTAGCTAAATGGCTAGTTTGCTAGCCTGGCAATAGGCATGGTAATTCAGTCTGTGTCAGGCTAACAATTTGCTTCATCTTCACAAATTCACTGGAGACCAAAACATTAACTAATGTTCCCACACAGTATCACAGCGTAACCAACATTTAGATAAACGTTAACATTAGTCACTTGCTACGTTAACGTTAAGTAACTTACAGTAGCGTGGAGTTCAGCGAACAGATCTGGATGGTGGTCACGTAGATGGGTGTGTAAATTGGTGGAAGGTGGGGCAGACACCTTCCTCTGGCAAGTTCTGCAGACGGGCACCTCATCTGTCTGTTGGTCCTTAGTTGTGAATCCATAGTATTTCCACACATCCGATTTAACGTTTTTTTGTGGGGGATACAAAGGGCAAGCCGAGCCTTTGGCCATGGTGACGGTTGCCTGGAGAGATGCGGGCCCCCCATTGTGGCAAATGGCAATTCAAAATAAATCAGAAAATCAACAGAACTGCACGTTAGTGAGCTAGACAGCTTTTTCAAGTCGTCGCAATAAAATATGAAATCGTCATCATCTCTAGTATCAGCAGCCATGTAGTTAGACACAGCTCGCCAACCCCACCATCATTAGTGCTTATTAATAGTGCATTAGTGATGCAACAATACAGTTAGCCCACGGTTCAATACCTCGCTTTTGAGTCACAGTTTTGGTTCAATTTCGGTACGTGTTTTGTGCGCAAGGAGAAAAAAATGCTACCATTTCCAAAATTATTTATTTATTTTGCTCATTACTTATGACTATTCCATTCAGAATAGCATTCCAGAATAGTACCAAAGGTAATCGCAATTACGATATAAGGCGCAAAATAAAAAATCATAATAATGCAGCCCTAGCGTGAGGTAGCCTACTTTCTGTCCTTCCAATCTCACTGCCGTCATGAGACCACACAACAAGAACCATAATCAAAGAACATCCTGGAGTGACAACTGTTGGAGCAGGTTTGCACTGGTCAATAAAGTTGCCGTGACATGATGCATGTTCCATCGTAGCTCACCTTAGTGCCTTTCACCTCCGGCTCTCCCTGTGAGCTGAACATGGCGAACTGCTCGAAGGCTGCCTGGAACCCAGCCATATGATCCGGCCTGTTAGACCACTTCTTCTTCTTCTTGTTCTTCACTCCATCCTCCGTTGCCTGCTGGTGCGAGGGCTCTTCGTCTGGCCAAGGAGCAACAGAGAGGGGGTTCAGGTGAGACATTGTTAGGAAGTAATTTTGAACGGGCGATTGAAGAGCATTGGGGCTTCCATGAATCAGTAATAATGATGTTTTTGCTGTACAGAATTGAGACAGGCCTGCCTGCCTAAGAAACTGCTAAAATAGGAGTTTCAGTGCTGATGTGAAGTGTGAGGGTTAGGGTTAGGGTTAGGATGCACAGACACGCCGAAATAATGAGCAGAGAGGAGGCGATGGCAGTGCTCCCAGAAACATGTGATGAGAGCTGTTTCCTGCAGTTTACTTTTCAAACTTGCAGTTCTTTCTTTCAGGAAAGAACTTGATAGAACTTGATAGAGATAGCTGTGTCTTTAACCCTCTCCCGGTGTACTCATTTGCATGATTTTAGAGGGGCTTATGCATAGTGGGACTGATGGAAAAGATATAATTTGGATCTGAATATCACAGTGCATTCCTGGAGGGCCTTAGTGTACCACAACTTTTAATTACTGTCTGGTTCTCACCAAGGAGAACAGTGTATGTGTGTGGGGGGGGGGGGGGGTGGACTCCAGAGATAAGATAATTTCCTTCACCTACTAGGTGTGAGAGAGAGAGAGAGAGAGAGAGAGAGAGAGAGAGAGAGAGAGTGAGAGAGAGAGAGAGAGAGAGAGAGAAAGAGAGAGAGCGAGAGAGAGAGAGGAGAGAGAGAGAGAGAGAGAAAGGGAGAGGTAGGTCCTACAGGACTGTGGTTTCACAAATATAATGACTTATTATCAGTACGGTATATCATGCGACTCGAGTAAATATTCCATCCTCTCCTTCTCTTGATCCTAGCCCTCCACCTCCTCCTACTCTTCTCTATTATACTCCTCTCCCCCCACGCGCTCACCCGGCTGGACGAGGGTGTTGGCGGCAGCGGCGGCGGCCTGTTGCTCCTCCCTCTCCAAGGCCTCCAGGGTGAGCAAGGCCTGCCGGGCTAGCCGCTCGTCACGCTCCCGCTGGCGCTGCGCCTCCTTCTCCTCTACCAGCCGCTGGTACTCGGCGAGGTCCAGCTTGATGCCCGCCTCCTCCAGGAGCTTCACCTCCTCCGGCTTCAGGCGCCGCAGCTGGCTCTTCCTCTGCACGGCCCTGCGGACGGACGGACGGACCAACGGACATAGTGAAAGGAGCGCCATTAACGCCCACTCTTGATGTGACGTCACAAAAAACGTACATGTATACAACCAGACAACGTTTGGCGATAACAATGTAGCTTTGTTCTTTTCTGGTTTTCAAATCTAACCGCGTTGTGTCAGTTTTAAACTGGGTTGCTAATTTTGACGATAGCGTTGCAATTTGGAATCCTGGAGGGGGGCTGCGCTAACGCCCATTCCACCCACTCCTATGTACAGTAACGTTGATACCGTAATATGGAATTCTCATACAATGACGAGGCATTGCTAAGCAACATTTTCAGGGTGACACTTCACAGAATTCATAGTGATGATTTGAGGTTGTTTTTATATAACTAAAGATGCACAGAAGCTGAAAATATGAAGGTAGACTCTCTATGATATGTTATTGTAGGAGAGTCGGTTACTTTTCCGTCCCAGTTTAAAATGTCGCTAGCACAAGCCCAGAAATCAGTCTTGTCGCAGCGTTCGGACGTTAAGACCACCCATCTCGAGTGAGGGCGTTAAGACTTCCCCTCTCGAGTGAGGGCGTTAAGACTTCCCCTCTTGAGTGAGGACGTTAAGACTTCCCCTCTTGAGTGAGGGTGTTAAAAGCACCCTATACGCTAGAGCAGTGATTTTCAACCTTTTTTGAGCCGCGGCACATTTTTGACATTTACAAAATCCTGGGGCACACCACCAACCAAAATGACACAAAATGACACTAACACAGTACATATAATACATATGGTTAATAATATAGTTTCTAAATGTATTTATACTCACTTAGTGTGAAACCTGGGCCTGTTTCGATTAACACAAAATGGATATCCTGGCAGGAATGGTAGAAAGACACACACAAAGCTCTTCCTCAACAGCTCTCAGTCTCCCTCTGTTTTTAGTTTTTATCGCAGTCAAGCTTGAGAAGCTCAGCTCACACAGATATGTGGTTGAAAACGGGAGCAATGTCAAAATAGCTTTGTTGGCCAGAATGGGGAACTCCTTGGCAACAGATAACCAAAAACTGTCCAAAGGAAGATCAGCAAAGTTTAGCTTTAAACCACGATCTTGTTTCAGTTCAATGAGTTCCTCTTGCTCCTTTAAAGTCATGTCCTTTCCAGCAACGGATGCTGAGCTGTATGGGTCCCTAACCCAGTCAAGGCATTCTGTGAAGGCTGAAGAGAAATAAAATGACAACTTCTCCTCAAGAGTTTTCAAATGTGTGCCAATCACCTCGCACATTGCAGCAGTGTTGCCATCATGCAGTTTCTCGGTGAGTGGGAGCATCTCAAGGTTGCCACGCTGCACATGTTGTTGCCAGAGCTGCACCTTTAAACGGAATCCGTTCATTTTATCAGTGCTTGTTAGCAGGTTTTCATTTCGGCCTTGCATCCGTGTGTTCAGTTCATTCAGATGATGAAATATATCAGACAGGTATGCCAGCTTTGCACACCACTCATCACTTGCAAGCAGCTTTGAGTAATCGGACCTCTCGTTTGTCAGAAATACTTTAAGTTCCTCTCGCAGCTCATACACACGGGCCAGCACTTTGCCGCGCGACAGCCACCGGACCTCCGTGTGGAGCAATAAGACTTTATGTTCCGCTCCCATTTCCTCACACAAAGACGCAAATAAGCGACATTTCAAAGGTCGCGTCTTCACAAAGTTCACTATGCGCACAACATCATCCAACACAGGAGCTAGATCTGCTGGTAAGGTATTTGCAACGAGGGCCTCACGGTGCAAAAAACAGTGCGTAGCAATAACATCTGGGTTTCTTTCTTTGACCCTACTTACGAAGCCTTTGATGTGCCCGACCATGGCTGCGGCTCCATCAGTGCAGACACTTGTGCAGTTTTCCCACGTAAGCCCGCTTTTGTCAAGATATTCCGACGTGACCCGAAATATTTCCTCTCCTGTTGATTTTTCTGGCAGTGCCTTGCAAAATAGGCAGTTTTCCTTAATGGCTTCTCCATCCACAAAACGCACGTTGGCCAAGAGCTGACAATGTCCACTAATATCCGTCGACTCATCAAGTTGCAAGGCAAATTTCTTACTGATGCGTATCTTTTCCAAAACAACAGTTTCGATGTCCGCAGACATGTCATCAATACGTCTGGCAATTTTGTGTTATCTGAGAGAGGCACTTTAGCTATCTCTTTGGCCGCGTCAGGGCCGAGCATCTCATTTACAATGGCTTTACAAGCTGGCAGTATTAATGTTTCTGCCACAGTGTGGGACTTTTTTGATTTAGCTACGAGTTCAGCAACAAGGTAGCTAGCTTTGAGGGCTCTCTTGTTTACCTTTGTGGTTTTTCTCAAAAAAAAAGTAAATCCAAATGAAAGATAGCTTTCGCTGTATTGCCTCGAGCTCACCGTCTTGTCTTTTTTCTTTTGTCGACCACTCATACTAGGGCCTTCATCTGGGTCAGAATTTTGTCCAGGGCCCTGTTCGGCATTTGCATTTTCCCTTCTCAAAAACTTCTCCATCACTGTCACTTGCTCGTCTTGCTGTGATCCCAAACTGTCACTGTCACGTGTCGCGCAGCACTAACTCTTTTGTCTTTACAGAGTGCTGCCACCCACTGAGATAGAAGAGTATTACATTATCTGCCACACTTTATTACAGCACAGACACCCGACAATGGTTAATTAGGTGATATTAGATAATTTCCCACGGCACACCTGACGATCTCTCACGGCACACTAGTGTGCCGCGGCACACTGGTTGAAAATCACTGCGCTAGAGAAATAGAGTGATGGAAGGAAAGACGCGTTTACAGTTATGGGTGTTCCAAGAGACTCTGTTGTAAGGCTTTGTTGTTATATCATGGTGGGACAATGTGTATTTTTATATTGCAGCCTTAGTGAATGCAGCTGAGCCTCGTTAGGGAAAAGGACAATTCAGGCAAATTAGAAGCCGCCTGATGGACGTATGGACATAACATTATATAAAAACAACCTCTAATCATCACTAGGAATTCTTTGAGCGCCAGCGAACTCCTGGCAATGCTGGAGCTTTGGACTGGCAAGTGTGACCTTGCGAGTGTGGGGGAGTGTTACCGCCATAGTGTAGTGTGTGTGTATGTGTGTGTGTGTGTTCCTGTGCTCCCCTGTGCCTCTCCCCAGGTTACTGCTCGTCCCCCTTCCTACCAGCTGTAGCGTTTGTGTGAGTGGGCACCTGATTAGGACCAGGACCACCCAACAGACGTGTCCAGGGAGCCATTCTACAGCTCTGAAGTGTGTGCGCTCTGGCATTAGCAGCTAAAGCTAAGAGTTGTGTGCACCAGAGTGGTTCTCTCTGTGTGTGTTTTGCGTGCGTCTGTGTTATTCTCAGCTGCGTTCGAGCTGCGGTGCACCGAAGTTGGCGGCAATCATGCACACGACTGTTTGACTCGAGGTCGACCGAATCCTGTTTTCTAATATTTTTTTACACAGACCTGCGTAACAGATTGTCCTTCGTGGCGACCCTGTTCTTCCTCCACTCGTCCAGCTCGGGGCTTGCGAGCGTGGTGGGCTTCAGGTGGTCCAGCACAGTGGCGTCCTTCCCAGCCTTCCACTGGTCGTAGCGATCGGGCTGCAGGCTGCGCACAAACACGTCCATGGAGATCTTCACCATGTCCTTACGACACGTACACTGCAGGAGGGAGG
This sequence comes from Borostomias antarcticus, assembly GCF_949987555.1. Classification (NCBI taxonomy): domain Eukaryota; kingdom Metazoa; phylum Chordata; class Actinopteri; order Stomiiformes; family Stomiidae; genus Borostomias; species Borostomias antarcticus. The sequence continues at coordinate 32,265,185 of NC_140236.1, forward strand.
GAGGGAGGGGGGGGGGCATTTAGATGAAATGGTAGGTGTTGTGGAAACTGTGTGTTTAGAGAGTCGTTTGGCCGTAAGTTCAAGTTGGCTTGGCTGAGAACAACAGGAAGGGACCAGCGAGCTCAGTTGAGGTCCCTAGTGAGTTGTGCATGTCAGAGCGCTCTAGACAGGAATGTCCCATTTCACAACATCTCTCAATAACAAGATAACACAATAACTTTTCTTGGATCTACTTACGTAAGTTCCAAGAAAAGCCGTTAGCCTTATGTGACGCACACACTGAGTTTGAGGATCTGCATATAAAAGGATGAGCCCAGTTGGGCTGGGGGGGCTGTATCAGAATACTTTTGAAGCTGTATTGAGTGTGTTACCGTAATAAATACTCGTAAAGGCTGAACGACTTGGGTCTCCTGTGAAGTTTTGTACTATACTATACTACTACTGTACTATACTATACTACTATACTAACTAAATTACCAACATAGGTTGAATTTTTCCTCTAGGTTATATCGTTAGTTAAAGCTACAGTGTGTAAGATTTCGTTTGTTTTGAACATTTTAATGTCTATATTGCAATGATAAGTGGAGAGGGATCAGTGAATGAGCTTCCTCTATGGGAACCACTGTTTGAATCTGCGACAGCACTTCCAAAATGTGTCATGGAACTACACCAGAGCATCGAAACAAACGCACCCGGTTCAATAATATAACAATAATTACAGGAGGTGTGCTTATTCCACCACACAGTGATCGCACATTACATATGGTGAGAGGCACACAGCACACACACGCAACTTCCACGGGCCACCGGTGGAAATTGTTCCCTGCATTTCACCGTCCTCTTCCAGGGGCGGCCAGGAGCAGTGGGCAGCCATCGTTCATGGAGCCCGGGGACCAAGTCCAAGTGCTCAGTCCAGGTCTTAGTCAGCGGCCGGACTGAAGAGCCTCTGTTATTCTGCATCTTTTTCGTATCGGGTTCTTTTTGGGAGGAGACCATTGCGAATATGGGGAGAACATGAACAGAAAGGTCCAAAGACCTTCTTGCTGTGAGGCGACAGTACCAGGTATTGCCCAACCGTGCCGCACATGAGCGATTTTGGGGTTCAGTGTCTTGCTCAAGTACACTTCGGCACTCTACCTCCTGAGCTACGTACGTGCACGTGAGGGCGTACCCAGACCCACACACCGTGCGTGGGAAACAGACTGAATTTATCCAGGGAGATGGGACTTGCCCTCGTTGCTGGCTCATAGCTAGCTCGTAGCTGGCAACTGTTTCCTGTACAGGTCCCCCTGCTTACTGTAGAGGTCCAGCGCTGCTACTAACACTGACCCTGTCTGGCTCTCTCCTCCCTAGTGTCTCCCCTCGTTTGCTGCTCAGCTCCCAGAGAGGTCCACCTGTTTCCGGTAGATATCCACCCGAGGTCCCTCTCTTTCCAGAGCCCCTCCCCCCCCCAATCCGCTTCCCTCACATCCAGTTCCACCTCGGTGTGTGTCACCAGCTGTCTCCAATCAAGTCATCATCAAGTCATCGCCCCCGTTGTTCTCTGCACTTTGATTCTCACTCCTCTCTGGTTGTTTTATCTAGTTAACTCAACATTTTCCAGGAGCTTGCTGCTAAATGTTCAGTGTGTTGTATTATGCGGTACTGGTTTGTGTCCTATAATGGGTTCCTGGGATATAGCTAACATATAGCTGCCTACCATTCAGGTAAAATATTTGTATTTATTTACTCATTTATTTTTTGTATTTTGCATTTCTTATAATGTAGTACTTGTGCTATGTGCATATGTGCTCTGTAATATGTTTCTATGATATAGCTAATGGAGTAGTTAACATTTTCCAGCTTGCTCAATCGTCTCATTGAATATATTGTCTCAGTCATTGTTTCCCTATGGAGAATTAGTGGTGGGGAGGCACGTGCACTCATAGACCTCAAGAGGGGCAAGGGACCCTGCCTTTTCGCCTCTCATAGGCTTAGTTCACACGGCAGGTCTTAATGCTCAATTCCGATTTTTTACACAGATCCAATTTTTTTGTTTAGCTGTTCACATGACTTTTTAAATGTAACCTCTATTTGACATATATTTGACTGCCGTGTGAACAGCTCACGGCCCTGAACAGACCCGCATGCGCAGAAGAACAATAACAATGCACAGCGCATTGTTTACAGAAGTAATGTTAACCATGGATAACGTTCTATTAATACATCCATGATAACGTTACAACCACAACTGAAGTTAGCCTTTACTACGGGTTGATTTTCAAGTAGGGCCATTTGTGCAGTGGAAGCCGGCGACGGTATGAGCAAATGTTAACGAGAAGAAGGATGAGGATTGTCTTGTGACGTGCAGTATGCCGCACAAGCACACCACAGTGGAACGCTTCACGAATTTGCAAGTAACTGCTCTAGAGACGTAAAAGTAGCATAAAACGCGACATGACTGTTCAGACGGCGGGCGCGTTGCAAAACATCAGACACGTATCCGATATAATACCACCTGTTAAAGCGACCCAGGTTGGATTTTTAAAAATCTGATTCCATGTGACTTGCGCTGTTCAGACGATCATGAAAAAATCTGACCTGAGTCGCATGTAGGCGTAGATTTGGGTCACATTTTACTGCCGTGTGAACAAGGCCATAGAGAAGTGCCCTACCTACCCTCTCTCTTGTTTTCCTAGCTACTGCTGCGCGCGCACTGTGAGCGAAACAAATGCACCCGCATGCGAAACAAACGCACCTGCACACACAACTGATAGGCACTCGATAGTCGTGAGAGTCAGTCGAGTAAATGTATTTTTGAGGCAGACACAGACATGTTACAGGTATGTGACCACTGGCTAACATTAGTAAACATGTTCATTTTCGTTTTATAGTATAAATAGTTATATATTGATGTGCTTTACCTTTTGCTAGTACTAGCCGTAACGTGAGAATCAGTCTCTCTCTCTTTCTCTCTCCCTCATGAGTTTTAATGTTGCCTTATTGTGTCGGTATGCAGCCTCATAATATTTGGAAGCTACTGTACTGTATGTATGTGCTATATAAATAAAGTTTGACTGATTGATTGTTAGTTGACAAAGGCGTGTGGCCGACAGTGATATGGAGGGCTAGATATGTTCCAATCTGTATCCCAGTAAGTAATCAGTTTAGAAACCAACCAGAGAGTAAGAGAGAGAGAGGGGGGGGGTGTGAGAGGATGAGGAAGAAAGAGGGAGGGAGGTTAAGGAAGGAATGAAGAGAGAGATTATGATGAAAGGACAGCACAGATGGAGAGAGAGGTGTGAGAGAGGGCGGAAGGAGGAGGGAGGAGGAGGGGGGAGGGAGAGATGAAAATAAAACTAATTTTCTTTTGTGCCCTGGTTGGTGTATTACATTTCAGCTTTATTTCCTGACTTGCACTGAGAGCCCTATGTTCAATTACCGGGAACATCCTTCAGCACCATGGTCCAGACAGGCAGGGAAAGAGGAGGGGGAGAGGGAGAGGAGGGGGGGAGGGGAGGGGGAGAGGGAGGAGAGGAGGCAAGGCAAAATATGAGGAGGGAGAGGGGTAGAGAGAGAGATAGAGACACAGAGAGATAGAGAGGGAGGGGAATAAAAAAAACACAAAAGCAGGATCCAACCCCCGCAAAACAATATCCACGGTACATCGTCAACGCCGCACTCCAGGGACAGGAACATGAGTGGAGAGGTGTGGAGGGGGCCGGTGTTGGGCTGGTGGGCTGATTGGAGCCCCCCCCACCCAAAAAAACAACAACACTTCACCCGGTGTGAAAATGCCACCGACGCAAATTAACAGAAGATAAATGTGTCTCTCTGCGACTGCTGCAGCAGTCAGAGCGCTGGGGGACATGGGACCCGTCCGTGAGACTACTGACACGGGTGGGAAGTGGGAAGTGGGAAGCCCAACCCATCTCCACTTGAAGAAACTATTAAGATGTAAATTCTGCCGTTTCTCCAGGGGAGGGACACGGGGGTACAATACTCCGCTTAAATAACTTGATTATCGGATGAAAATACATTTGGAAATGTACATCTCCCAAACAAGGACTAGAGCGGCCCCAAGGCTGGAAGCCAATGAGGCCTAAAGCCCTGGTCCATCATCTCCTAATGACGTCTAATGGTCTCGTCCGCATGACGTGATGGACCGGAGGGGCTGGCTCCGCCTATTACAGCAAGGCTAGCCTTCAGACGTGACCGCGGCCTTCCGACCCGCTCTTTCACACATGACTACCAAATCCTCTCTTACCACCTCAATTCCAACTGCTACAGTGGCTGCGATGGGACAATCTTCCATGGGATCGCTGAACCTCGGTGCCAGAGATCAGAAATAAGCTATGGGGGGTTCTGTGCTGAGTTCTGGAGTGTATGAAGATGCTTTGGCTGCCTGGACTGAGATGAAAGTATTACTGTACATGTTCAGTGATCTGAGCTTCATGGAGCGGATGACTGCGGTGTTCTGAGGAGATATGACTGCTTGGGGAGGCTGCTGAAGAAAACCAAGGCATGTGGCAGGGTAGCGTATGCTAGTGTGTGAACTTGTGTTTGTAGCAGTGACATCCTAGTTCACCTGTGTGTGTGTGTGTGTGTGTGTGTGTGTGTGTGTGTGTGTGTGTGTTCCTCCAGCATGGGGTCCCACAGAAATCCGCTAATGAGCTCGTCCATTAAAACGCACACAGAGGCCAAGCCTCGTGACTCAAATAATGTCTGTTTCCATCTCTGTCCTGCTTTACTGACAACAGCTGCACCAAGGGTTGAGAGGGGAGAAAACGAATGAGAGTG
>NC_140236.1:32272463-32442463 GCF_949987555.1 Borostomias antarcticus
AGATGAGAGAGAGTGAGTGGAAAGGTTATTGAGAAGTGAGTGGGGAGGGACAAAAAGAGAGTGAGAAAGAGAGAGCGTGAGAACGTTTCCAGTGAAATGAAACAGAGATTACAGCCAATAGCCGATATACAGTACATTAGGTAACGGGAGACCTACATAGGAGTCACTGCAGAGATAGCAGTATCCAAACTCATTCAAGTTAATTTCAAGGTTTGATGGAGGAGTGTGCGGAGAAAAAAATCTGCCAAGATCCCCAAGTAAATTACACTTAAGGAAACGACGGTGCCCCCAGGATGGGCCGACTTGGCACAGACGTGGCGTCCTCTGCCCCTGAAAACCCAGCCACGGGGAGCAAAAACAAGAGAGCAGCCCCTAATATCCACTACCATTAAGCGCTGATGGGAAGGGGAATGATCTGCTTCCTCGCACACCGTCCTCTCCCTCCTCCTCCCTCCGTTCCCTACCTCCCTCGTCGACGGTGCCAGGAGCCATTCGGCAGCCGGCGGTGGGGGGGGGGGGGGGGCAAGTGCAATTAGACTGGAGCCAGTGAGCATGGCGCCTGGGGTTAGCCACCCCGCGCAAATGAAGACTTTTTTTTCCGTTCCTTCCTGTTCCAAGCCGAGCGGACCGGAGTCGGCGCCTTCATTTGCTGAGAGTCGCCGAGGAAGACACAGCTCGCTGCTCCGTCGGCGCCTCTCAGAAAAGTAGTTTTGACAAATTATTTGACCGGTGGTCGGTTTTCAGTTAAACACGCTGCCGTTTCGAAAAGAGTTTCCGAGAACCAGATGTTTGTTGGCATAACTTTGCAGCAAACGATTTGCGCGGCGTCCGTTAGTCGCCGGGCCTGAAAAGCGACGGCTTTCCAGGATTTTGTCGGGGAAAACGGAGGACGTCTCACTAGCGCTCTCTCCCTCCACCTCGGGATCGCACGTTCCAGCGTCTCAAAGAGCAGGATGGTACAGGAGTCACCCCACACACCTGACATTACTAACTCTGAGACACAGTCAGGATAGTACAGGAGTCACCCCACACACCTGACATTACTAACTCTGAGACACAGTCAGGATAGTACAGGAGTCACCCCACACACCTGACATTACTAACTCTCACAGACACAGTCAGGATGGTACAGGAGTCACCCCACACACCTGACATTACTAACTCTCAGAGGCACAATCAGGATAGTACAGGAGTCACCCCACACACCTGACATTACTAACTCTGAGACACAGTCAGGATAGTACAGGAGTCACCCCACACACCTGACATTACTAACTCTCAGAGGCACAGTCAGGATGGTACAGGAGTCACCCCACACACCTGACATTACTAACTCTCACAGACACAGTCAGGATAGTACAGGAGTCACCCCACACACCTGACATTACTAACTCTCAGAGGCACAATCAGGATAGTACAGGAGTCACCCCACACACCTGACATTACTAACTCTCAGAGACACAGTCAGGATGGTACAGGAGTCACCCCACACTCCTGACATTACTAACTCTCAGAGACACAGTCAGGATAGTACAGGAGTCACCCCACACACCTGACATTACTAACTCTCAGAGGCACAATCAGGATAGTACAGGAGTCACCCCACACACCTGACATTACTAACTCTCACAGATACAGTCAGGATGGTACAGGAGTCACCCCACACACCTGACATTACTAACTCTCAGAGGCACAGTCAGGATGGTACAGGAGTCACCCCACACACCTGACATTACTAACTCTCACAGACACAGTCAGGATAGTACAGGAGTCACCCCACACACCTGACATTACTAACTCTCAGAGGCACAGTCAGGATGGTACAGGAGTCACCCCACACACCTGACATTACTAACTCTCATTAACACAGTCAGGATAGTACAGGAGTCACCCCACACACCTGACATTACTAACTCTCATTAACACAGTCAGGATAGTACAGGAGTCACCCCATACACCTGACATTACTAACTCTCAGAGGCACAATCAGGATGGTACAGGAGTCACCCCACACACCTGATATTACTAACTCTCAGAGACACAGTCAGGATGGTACAGGAGTCACCCCACACACCTGACATTACTAACTCTCAGAGACACAGTCAGGATAGTACAGGAGTCACCCCACACACCTGACATTACTAACTCTCTGAGACACAATCAGGATAGTACAGGAGTCACCCCACACACCTGACATTACTAACTCTGAGACACAGTCAGGATAGTACAGGAGTCACCCCACACACCTGACATTACTAACTCTCACAGACACAGTCAGGATGGTACAGGAGTCACCCCACACACCTGACATTACTAACTCTCAGAGGCACAGTCAGGATGGTACAGGAGTCACCCCACACACCTGACATTACTAACTCTCACATACACAGTCAGGATAGTACAGGAGTCACCCCACACACCTGACATTACTAACTCTCAGAGGCACAGTCAGGATGGTACAGGAGTCACCCCACACACCTGACATTACTAACTCTCATTAACACAGTCAGGATAGTACAGGAGTCACCCCATACACCTGACATTACTAACTCTCAGAGGCACAATCAGGATGGTACAGGAGTCACCCCACACACCTGATATTACTAACTCTCAGAGACACAGTCAGGATGGTACAGGAGTCACCCCACACACCTGACATTACTAACTCTCAGAGACACAGTCAGGATAGTACAGGAGTCACCCCACACACCTGACATTACTAACTCTCTGAGACACAGTCAGGATGGTACAGGAGTCACCCCACACACCTGACATTACTAACTCTCAGAGACACAGTCAGGATGGTACAGGAGTCACCCCACACACCTGACATTACTAACTCTCAGAGACACAGTCAGGATGGTACAGGAGTCACCCCACACACCTGACATTACTAACTCTGAGACACAGTCAGGATAGTACAGGTGTCACCCCACACACCTGACATTACTAACTCTCAGAGGCAGCCATTCAGAAAGAATTTGTTAGATCTGACAAACACAAACAGACTTTAGAACAGGAGCTTGTCAGAGAAACTTCCAGATTAATCCAGTTCAGTTCATAAGCATGATAATCACTCCAGGATGGTTAGAATATCAGGGTGAGGAGGGAAGCATATCAACTAGTTTTAGAGGGAGAGAGAGAGAGGGAGAGAGAGAGAGAGAGAGAGAGGACAGAAATGAGAGAAAGAAATACATACAGAGAAAGAGAGTGAGACTGAGAAAGCGAGAGAGAACGACCTGAGAGAGAGAGCGAGAGAGAGAGAGAGAGAGAGAGACAGACAGAGACCTAAACTTGCTGAAGACGGAGTAGTTTCGGTATCAAAGTGCTCTCTGCTCTCTCGCTCACAGCAAAGCACCGCAAGGTTATTTTTACATCTGGATCACGGCAGGAGCAGCGGGGGAGAATCAGGTAACACGGTCGCTGTGGCAGAGCGTCTCCCAGGGAACCGACGAGAACGACAACGCAGAGGAGGAAAAAAGTCACAGTGCAGACGGAGAACTTTGGACGTCCGTGTTCGATTTACCCTGCCATGTATTTCTCACCCTGAGAAGGTTTCTATCTTGTGTAATTATTCACAGAGGGAAAGAGTTAACGCGGTGATTAAAGTTCCGGATGTGAAAAGATGGAAATGGACATTTAACAGAGCGGTGGATTAATCCCTCTGACGGCTTCGCCGGATGTAAAAAGCCTCGGCCTTCATGTAAAGAGATCATCTATCTAATTAATCACTTTCTCAGTTTCTGTGTGTGTGTGTGTGTGTGCGTGTGTGTGTGTGTAACATATCACATCACTCAGCCAGCCTCCCAGCTACAGTACTACATCCCGAAAGTCCCAGCCTAAGCTCCATCCTCATAGCCCCAGAACCCCAGCTTAAGCCCCACCCTCCTAGACCCAGCCTCCAGTGTCCGGCCCCTCTCCTAGACCCCGCCTCCCAGCCTCCAGTCCCACCCTCCTAGACCCAGCCTCCAGTGTCCGGCCCCTCTTCTAGACCCCGCCTCCCAGCCTCCAGCCCCACCCTCCTAGACCCAGCCTCCAGTGTCTGGCCCCTCTCCTAGACCCCGCCTCCCAGCCTCCAGCCCCACCCTCCTAGACCCAGCCTCCAGTGTCCGGCCCCTCTCCTAGACCCCGCCTCCCAGCCTCCAGCCCCACCCTCCTAGACCCCGCCTCCAGCCCCAGCCTCCTGGCCCCAGCCTTCTTCCTGGTACCCACCCTGTCGAAGGGGATGCTGTACTTCTTCAGGATGGAGGGAGAGATGAGGGTCATCTTGTGGCGGAGGAAAGCATCGCAACCCTGGGAACTGCCTGGGAAGAAACCTGCAGGGGAGACAGTCAAAGAAAACAAACGCACCATTAGTAAACTGTGAGCCGTTATGGGAGCTGACCATCCACGTTGATTCGATTACATGTGTTGTTCTCCAGAATATGACGGCGATCCGGACTCTTCTAACACTTCGGACGCAAAGGGTCACATTTCACTCAATGAAGGTCAGACGCAAAAACACCAGAGAGGGTGCCGCTGATCTGATGTCAAACACCGCACGCCAGCTCCTTGTGGGAGTGGGGTATTACTGCGCAGTGACCCTGCTCATGCGGTCGCGTCCGCAGACTTCTGCACTCAGAAACCTCAGCCTGACACGTCTCCTACAAAACACGTCTCCTACAAAACACTAGGAAAAGGGGGGAAGCTTCCCCTCGTGTGTCAAACAGCCGAACCACACGACTGGCTGGTGAACGAAGCGACCGAACTGGAAGGGAGGTCTTTGCGTCGACAGCAGACAGCTGGGGAACGGACGCTCCCCGCTACGCATGTTCGATATAATTGCCCGGTTGGAGGTTATCATCAGCAAAGAGCGCTGCACTCTGTCAGACGGACGACCCGCACGGGTCACGGCACCTGCCTAGCGCCGACGCCGCACTCCAGCCCCAAAAAACGTTTTAATTGCCATAGCCGCTTCCTGGCCTCGTGACGCCCGGACCCCCCCGGGTCGCCGCCACCGAGGGGGGGGCGTGGCCGGGAGAAACTTTTAATGACATAGAAGTGCACGACTCGACGCGTCACGTTGTATGTTTTCAAAGGTCATCGCACTACTGTGGAAAGCGGCAACAATGTCTCCGTGACGGGACTACGGCGGTTAAATAATATGTGAGAGAGAGAGAGAGAGTTTTTCCTAGTAAAACTTTAACGCAAAAGACGGTATAATCGCGGCCTGTTTCATCCTTCATTTTGGTGGCTTTGTTTCAGAGCTGTTCTCTGGGAGAGCCTCTGTTCTCTGGCTGCTGCTGGAACTGATAAAGGTGAATAATGTGCCGGAGGAGCATGGGTATTAATCCCCATTAAAATGCAGCTGCCAGCCCACAGCTCTCCTCTGGGAAACATTAACTTAACACTTCATTTTGCCCTTTTGCGTTCTCAAAATTAAGCTCATCCCCCTCCTCCTCCTCCTCCTCCTCCTCCCCTGCCCCCCCAAAACTTGAACCTGTGAGGGGAGTAACGCAGAGATGAAACGCAGACGGTGGCGGGTGTGAAGACGACGTGGCACCTTTATGTCATAAACATCACGTCAAACTCGAACAAACAAACACAAAAAATTGCCATGTCCCAGGCTGTGCTTTCCTTAATGCGTGCGTGTTTCTGACAAGCACTGCTTTCGAAAATGACAGCTTGTGACATTCCCCTTTAATGTGAATTATGTCATGCTCTTCTAGAGGTTGGTGATGAAGTATGATGAGAAATACATCAGCCAGCTAGCCTGGAACTTTCCGGTCTGGAGTCTGGAGTTTCAGCTTAACAGGAGAAAACCCTATTGTTAAGAAGTTGGAGTTGTTTGAAGAAATATGGCGGCCATTCATGGCATTTCTAGAGAGGGTTAATATTTATATATAACTGAGGGGTGTGAATGAAATTCAAGTCTTACCAAAGTGTTTTGTTTTCCTACTTAACTGTTGTTCTTTCTTTGTAGTTCATTCTCATAGATCAGTCTGTTAAAACTACAAATTCTTCCTGTGTGACATAACTTCCCTGTCCTCTTCATCCTGAAACTATGTCACTTCCTTTTTCACTGTATAACCTATCGACCTCGTCCACATCTGACTCACTCTGCCCGGATTCACTTCCTGTGCTAGAGTCCGACTGCAGAATCGTAACAGAATAAAACTATTGCCTTTGTTTAAAACCAGCTTGACCGACCACTCAGCGTGTTCTTTGAAATCTAAACTAAACCAAGTAAGATTTTTCCTTTACAGGGGCTATTTAGCGGAGAGTGTTTTTATGTCTGTGATATGTGCTCTTTTTATTTCAATCAATCAATCAATCAAAGCTTTATTTGTATAGCGCATTTCATACCCAGAGGCAACACAATGCGCTTTACAGAGAACAAGGGAGGTGGGCAGACGTCCCACCCCTACATATTCATATCCTATTCCAGAGGGAAGCAATTTTTCATTTCTTAATGTCTGCCTCATGTTCTGTACTGTCTCTCGTGCTACATTGTACTTCGCCTTATGTAGCTGTTGTTTGTATACCTCTTTATGTTTGAAAATCAATAAACATATTGCTTTAAAAAAAAAAAAAAAAAAAAAACAGGAGAAAACCCGGCCAATCACAAAGGCCGTTGTAGACGAACGTGTGGTAGTGTAACCTCGTTCACCTCACCAGAAGGAGAAAGCAAGGTAAACATCTCCTGCCACCCAGATATTGTCCTGGGATGACGTAGAGACGCCTAAACTGACCACTCCAAAAAGAGAAAAAGGTATTGAGAGTCTGCGTGAGTAGCAAGCGTAAATAGCAGCAAGCGAAAAAGATTAAGCCAGAGAACCGCTAATTTGGCTCCCATCATACCAGAATCTCTCCACCGGAATGTTCTATGAACCCTTGAACCCTTTGCCAACCTACAGGTGGTGGGCGAGAGTGATGCCACGTGGAACGGCCGGGTCAAAAAAATCCCAGCAGAGCGATGAACTGTGGCGACCCGTCGACGATCGCGCACACGGGAACGCTGAGAAAAAAACCCCACTCATTCTATTCAAACAACAAGGACATAGACTGTGTCTGGGAACGTGTTTTGATTTTATTCCTTCTCCCGGCTCCCGGCAACTACCTCCGTTTAAACTCGCAATATTCAAGATCCTCCGCGTCTGGCTTCCCACATAAGGAGGGGAGGACAGAGAGAGCCAGCGGTGGAGGATGAGCGACGGCGAGGCGGACGAGGACAGACGATCTCAGTGGGGTAGACGGACGAGGCCGTTCAGAGCTGCCTGGCGGTGGGTGGTTTGGGCAGCGCGCTCCGAACGGACGAGGCCAGGCTCTCGATGCTCTCTGAAGCGCTCAGCCCGCTTGGGAAAAAAAAACCCCGGCAGCTAAAGAGACACTTGCACGTGCGCACCACCGGCTGGCTGGTTTTCTTTTTGTTCAGGGTGCACCAAGGCCGCCCGCGTGTGTGTGTGTGTCTACTGCAATAACAGCACTGCTGTCAGGTATTTGTGAAATGGAAAGTTTTCAGAATGTTGAAGTGTGTGTGTTATGGTTTGTGTGTGTGTGCTGTATGTTTATTAAAATATATTAAGACGGGAGGGGCAGAATGTAGAAGGACCGCATCAAGAACCGGTCACACACACAAACACACACACACACACTCTAGGTACATGCAACACTTTTGAGAGCGTGACGTGTGTGTGTGTGTGTGTGTGTGAGTACGAGTGTGTGCGGTGCCTGGGTCTTACCTTGTGCCAGTCTCTCCAGCCTCTTGCCGTGCTCAGGTGGGATGGCGTACCTGGACGAAGTGAGGGAGAGAATTAGGGATGAACGACAGGAGGAGAGCAGAAACGACAGAACCATTTTTCTGGTCCTTGGTCTTGGAATGACCTTCAGTCAAGCCTCAAACTGATGGCTCTTATTCCTTTAGCCAGCTTTAAACTGAAATTATCAGAAGTCCTTACCACCAGCTGCTCATGTAGTAATATACCTTAATTTCTTATTGTTCCCACGTGCTCTACGCCTTTTGTATATTTAGTCTGTATTTTATATGTCCTTGTGTCTTTTAATGTGAAACTTTGCTGCCTTCTTGGCCAGGTCAGTATTGTAAAAGAGATTTTATCTCAATGCTTTTTATCTGGTTAAATAAAGGTTAAATAAAATTAAAAATAAATGGAGAGGGGATGGCAGCTTAGAGGCCTCGGACGTACAGAACCAAACATGCTTTTTTAAGTCCTGTGTGAACGGTTTACTGGTAGGGAAAGAAACGGGCCAGGTTAAACCTGTCTAACACACATAAAGATGCACAACCCCCCCCCCCCCTACTAACACACACACACACACACACACACACACACACGCACCCACACACACTGTCATCAGCCCACTGTGGTGCACCTCTACACGCACAATTACACCCCTTTCTTTCAAGACAGGAGTCTGCTAATACCACCGAGACTGCACTGCTCAGCGCGCTTATCATAATCCCTAGTTCAGCTACGCACACACTCCCGAGAACACGCACTTTCCTGCGCGCGCGCGCACATACGCGCGCACATACGCGCGCACATGCACAATTTTTAAGACTTCGTCAACCACAATAAACATGAAAAGAAATCACAGCATCTTCTGAGAACTGCTCTCCGCAGCGCTTCATCTCCAGGTCTCTGCTGGCGTCATGGGGGGGGGGGGGGGGGGGGGGGAGGAGGGAGGGGGCGTCCGTGCAGAGAGAGAGCTACTTATTACCGTCATCATTATTTACCCACAATTATTTCCTCAAGTTCCAGGAAAGCTTAACCCGGGTAGACCTGCCTATGCGAGACGCACAGTGTGAGAACAGCCGCCTTGCCCGGCCACCCCCGGGCTACAGAATCTCTCCACGTGCTCAGAATGGAGGGGGAGAGAGAGAGAGGCGCGGGGGAATGGAGGGGGAGAGAGAGAGAGAGGCGCGGGGGGAGGGGGGGGGGGGGGGGGGTGTGCAGTAGAGAAGTGTATATCAGCCTGCTGCTGAGACGTACTAGGATTATAGTGCCATCTTTTGGACACAGGTGGGATGAATGATGGGTGGAACGAGGTAACAGTGTGTGTGTGTGTGTGTGTGTGTGTGTGTGTGTGTGTGTGTGTGTGTGTGTATATATGTGTGCGCGCGTGTCTGTGTGCGCTCGTGTCCAAATTGGGATGAGTGAGAGTGTAAGCTTCCTGTGTCCGTGAAGTGAGTCTGAAAACTTATGGTCATTGAGATTCCCAAAGATGCACATTCATTATTGTTTGTGTTCAATAACCTATTGTCAAATGTGAACACAAATAAATGTTAAAAAGTGTGTGTGTGTGTGTGTGTGTGTATGCGCGCGTGCGTACAATACACACTCTGATAAATAACCCGGCTGTAAAAACAACAACAGATGGCTTCCGGGGCACCCCCTGAGGATTCAAATGTCTAATTAATAACGCGCCACACACAGGTGTGTGTGTGTGCGTCTCCTCCCTAGTAACTAATCAGGCAGTCGACAACACGTCTTCGGCTGTCGCCACGTCTTCCTCGGGCCACCGTTGTCATGGCAGTGGCACATCTGCGCTAAGCCGCGCTGAGATGGGAGCGACCGAGCAAACAGAAGCAGCTGCGGCAGAACGAACAACCCCAACTCAGAACAGCGCCCCGAACTCAGAACGCCGCCCCGAACTCAAAACGCCGCCCCGAACTCGCCCCGTGGGGCCCCGCGGGTCGTCTTTCCATCTGCCAGGAGAGCCGAGCAGCGCGGCGGCGGCAGGGGGGTCGGGGGGGTGTTTGCATACAGAGCAGCCTGTGTGTGCGGAGCGTGCTCCCGCGGTGCGGGACGGCTGAGAGGCGGTTTGATGGAATGCGGTAATCACTGCCGAGACGAGCTGGCAGACAAATTTGCCTTTCGGACCCGAGAGGGCGGAGCCCGACACCTGTTCGCACGCACGCCCGCGGTCGGAGGTGAGTAGACTACACAAAAGGGGCAATCTGGTTCCCCGAGTCGTTTCGGGCAGTGGCACGGTACGCGCAAACGCCGAAAAACAAACGAGAATTCACCATCGAAATCCCTGGAAAAACTCTCCCGACGACGCAAAAGCTTATCGCTTTGAGAGGCGTGCCGCCGCAGAGGCACGGAAGAGCTACAAACTAACCGATCGCCACGCTAGTAACGCCACACGGCCTCGCTGACCATACGGTACCGCCCACGGCCTTGCTAATTATCGCGACGACATCAGCCGCTACACGCTACACACAGCAGGTGGCGGCACGTCGGTCGCAGCACACGTGGGCGGCGGCCTAGAACGCTGGAGGAGGAGGAGGAGGGGGAGGTTCCGGCACGTTCCCCGGCCGCTCATTACGGAGAAGGAGATGGACCCGGCTGATACACATGGGAAAATCAAACCCCGGGAAGCGTAGCGTCGTGAACCGAAACCCCGAGAGGCGCGACGTGAAGATGTTTAACAACCCGATGCTGACGATCTCAACCCACGGCGCTACGGGACAAACGAACGCCGAACGGTACGGAGAGATAACTCTTTTCAGTGCGGGAGCTTGTATCTTTCGACGTTGGCTGGCTTCTTCTGAAAAACAAAACAAAAGGAAACATCCGGCGTCGGCCAGACATCACGAGGAACCGGCTCAGAACCCCCCCCCCCCCCCCCCTCAGAACCCCCCCACATCCCACCTCGCCAGCTAACTACCCAGAGGACAGCAGGAGCGGCAAATCAGATTTCGTGTATGAAGTGCAACAGACGATCAATACTAATTGGATGTCTCTTTCTCAGCCTCTCCAACTTGCTTCAGAAGCGCACAAAAAAAGCGACTTTCTAATGCTGGTGTGTGTGTGTGTGTGTGTGTGTGTGTGTGTGTGTGTGTGCCTAGTGTGTGTGTGTGTGTGCCTAGTGTGTGTGTGTGTGCCTAGTGTATGTGTGTGTGTGTGTGTGTGCCTAGTGAGGGGGATGGATTGATCACATGTAAACGTCTGGCGACAGAGGACACAATTTCACCAAGACAAGAAAACCATGAAGACCCCGCCTTAGTGACTGGCGCGGGTGGAAAGATGGCGGCCTGTATCAAGCACAGCGCCCCCCGCAGGCCGGCTGTCCCGTTGCCGGGCAGTGACAGCTCCTCGCTATGGGGGACGAGACACTGGCAACCTGAGGCCCTCTCCGCTCTCCACTACGGACTCAGCCGACACGGCTACAAGCAGGCGCACGCAAAAGCAACTGATTAGAATTCACGGGTGGGGGGGGGGGGGGGGAGTCACGACGCCGCCCCCCGGGCAAAGGGGCGCGCTCTCGAAGCCCCTCGCCGCGGCCGCACTCGCCGCCCTGAAATGGCGGGCCGTGTAGGAACACGTGGCCGCTCGCCTCCCGTCGGCGCCGCAACCCAACCACGCACCGAGAGAGCGATGGCTTTATAATGGGGCCGTGTTCACACAGCTACAGATCAAGGGGGGCGGTGGGGGGCGGTGTCTCTCTGCCCTCTCCAAACCGCTGGGGCAATCTTTGGAAACCTGACAGCAGATCTTCTTGGGGTGTCGGGAGGGGGGCCGTGACGTTGATGGGAGCAGAGTTGGAGGGGAATGGAGTTAATTTCACAGTGGCTGCACAGAGGGGTTAGGCAAACAGCACCCCCACACACTTTAACATACTGTAATTACCACCCGAAAAGTGAAAATGATTCAATTTCAGAAAAAAAAGGAGGGAGGGAGTGATGGGGGATGGGGCACGCTCACGTTAAACAGAGTTGAGGGGCGCATCGATGTGAGTAAATTTACTTTTAACGAGTGACAAGGAAAGATTGCTTTCACACAGGGGCAGACTGTGTACAGGGAAGGGGAGAGATGGAGGGAGAGAGAGGGGGGGAGAGAGGGAGAGAGAGGGGGGGAGAGGGAGAGGGAGAGGGAGAGGGAGAGGGAGAGGGAGAGGGAGAGGGAGAGGGAGAGGGAGAGGGAAAGAGAGGGAGAGAGGGAGAGAGAGGGAGAGGGAGAGGGAGAGAGGGAGAGAGAGGGAGATGGAGAGAGAGGGAGAGAGAGAGAGAGAGAGAGAGAGAGAGGGAGGGAGAGAGAGAGAGGGAGATGGAGAGAGAGGGAGAGAGAGAGAGAGGGAGGGAGAGAGAGAGAGGAGGGGGAGAGAGAGGAGAGCCACAAACAGCTATAACAGAGGCATACCTACAGACCTGGGTCGCAAATATCTTTTTGAAAATCAATTCAAACTTTTTTGAAAATCATTTCAGAATCTGTTTATTTCCCTGCAGTTTTTCAACATACTGGGAATGTGCTTTCGGTCGTGGTGCATAACATGGAGACATTGGACGGGGAGAAGGGACGAAACAGGACAGTGGCTTGATCTTGCGTGACAAAATGGAAGCGAGGATTCAAACCCCGTCCGCCAGACACCACAGGCAGACTATTTGAAAGAACTGATGGTACCGTCCGCATATCTCCTTCCCGGTATCACGACGGAGAGAGAGCCCTGTGGTGGCCTTGCTGCCAGATGTTAGAGGCGCTATCAGAGTACCATGAGACGGGGGCAAATAAACCCTCTGATCTAATCTAGTGCACAATACTGCCTCCTAATGGTGGTGTGGAGGAGAACGGGGGTGTGGGAGGACAGTGAGGGCGATGGCCGCAGAGCCCGGCAGACCAAGAGAAGGACAAGGAAACATGGCCACTGATGAACACACCGGCTCGGCAGCTGCAGCTAACGAGACCTCACAGCAGCGCACACACACACACACACACACACACACACACACATACAAACACACACACAGATGTGCTCACATACAGGGGGCATACGCGCACACACACACAGATGTGCTCACATAGAGGGGGCATACACACACACACACACACACGCAGATGTTCTCACATACAGGGGGCATACGCGCGCGCACACACACACACACACACA
This sequence comes from Borostomias antarcticus, assembly GCF_949987555.1. Taxonomy (NCBI): domain Eukaryota; kingdom Metazoa; phylum Chordata; class Actinopteri; order Stomiiformes; family Stomiidae; genus Borostomias; species Borostomias antarcticus. Next base: position 32,285,352 of record NC_140236.1, read on the forward strand.
CACACACACACACACACACACACACACACACACACACACACACACATCAGCCAGGAGAGATGGATGGCATGATGGGAGAGAGGAGGAACCCTACTGAGACCAACTTGAGGGGAAACAGGTGTGAGTACAGGGGGGGGGGGGGAGGGGTAGAGGGCTAAGACACACACACACGGGTAATGCTGGTATTGATTCTCAGACATGCCCCGGGCCTGGGCTGGTACCACTCTCACCCCCCACCGAGCCGGCAGCTTTAAGTGGAGGAGGCGGAGAGAAACGGGAGAGAAAAGCAACGTCCTCCCCTCTGAACGGCAGAGATGAGAAGTAGGCAGGAGAGAGGGAGCGAGAGAGGGAGCGAGAGAGGGAGAGAGAGAGTGAGAGAGAGAGGGGGGTATAGAGAACAGAGAGAAAGACGGAGAGATGGAGGGAAAGGAGCTCAGCTTGTGCAATAACGAGCGCCGTCACAGCGAGCGAGGCGCCGGAAAAAATACCCAGGTCCCTTTTTTCAGTCGCTGTGGAAAAGAGCAAATCCTTCCAGCCCAAAGCAGAGGCTAGAACAGGCCCTGCCACCTCTACCTGTCTGGGGCTCCCTGTGATATAGAGCAAGAAATAACTAACAATAATAACAACAACAACACCCCAAACCCAATATTCAGAGCATGAAAATCTCACTTCTGGCCAACAAGTAAGATGAAATAATATATCTAATAAGATGAAAGGGGATAAGTAACACAAGGGTGAAATGAGAGGAAGAAAGGTGAAAATATTGATCCAGATGATACCAGAGGGGCTAGTCAGAAAGAGAGAGAGAGAGGGAGAAAGATGAGAGGAAGTGAGAGACGTGCGAGACAGAGAGAGATAGACAGACCGGCAAAGTGAGAGAGAGAGGGGAGGAGAGACATGCTCTCATCCGGCAGAGCTTAGGGCTACGGGGGCACTGCATCGGAACGCCTACGTCGGCTGACCCCTCCCAAGGTCGCCTGTGAGGTCATCGCCGTCAGCGGCGCGGGGGATGAAGTATCTTCTTCCATTAGGGATCCGTCGATATCCTTATCGTCTCCATCATTAGGGGCCATGTCTCACATTGAGCTCACAGGGGCTGTGAGGGCGATACGGTGGGCCTACTCTGTCGTAGCGTTGGATCACGGCCCCATTCGTCTGGGCCCCAAATGGCCGTCTAAAGTGCTAGAGATGTGGGGTGGGGGGGGGAGGGGGGGGGGGGGGGGAGGGGGGTGGAGGCTCTCTGTATATTCTGTGTTAGGGAGGCCATAAACATTAGGAAATAGAATTGGATGCTAGGCGAGGCCTCTGGGAATAAGGATCGTCAAAGGGGCGGGGGGGTGGGGGGGGGTAGGGTTAGGTTACAGGGGAGAGGGGGTAGGAAATGATGGAGGGGTGAAGGGAGAAAGAAGCAGAGCGAGAAAGAAAGGAGAGAGAGATGCAGGTGTGTATTCAAGGCGCACTACTGCTACCTAGTGACGAAAGATGAGATCGACTGAATGTGTGAGGTGGAATGGATTCGGCTCGCGCACACACGCACGCACGCACACACGCACACACACACATACAGTGTGCTTCATCAAGTGTGTGTGTGTGTGTGTGTGTGTGTGTGTGTGTGTGCGCTTTTCCATACTGGCACTTGACTTGTAAAGTGTGTGAGTCTGGAGTGTCCTCCAGTGGCCATCTGTTTAAGAACACCCACAGTCCCACTGAGGCACACACACTGCAGAAACGCACAGTATTCACACAACCCCGTACAAACATGGCTGGAACCCATTTGTCTCGAAACAGTCCCTCCAGAAAAACGCGGGCAAAAATCCTTGATTATGTACGAGCGATTATGTGGGAGGGGGTACTTGCCTTGACAGACAAACACCTTCAGCCAATGAGCGTTCAGCAAACTTTTGCCAAATCTAGTCGGAAGAACGGCAAAAACGTCTTTTCCACTGAGAAACTCCGCTAGTGCATACTCTTGTTCTTGTTTAAGTGTTGTGATTAAGTCTATTTCTGCAATAACTGCACTTATAGCTGCGTTTATTCTTCTAACGTTAACGTTACCACTCGTTGCTTCGGGAGCCGCCATGTTTGTTTAGCGAGTGGCAGGGACACGAACCAATCAGGGGCTGCTTTCCACTGTGGGGCGGGACAGCAGTTAAAACGCAGTCCCTGATTGGCCCGGTATGGTCTGGATTTTGGCATAATCGCTCTGGAGGAGGCGAAGGCCAGACCGTTCTGCGTTAGTGAAACAGAATGTGAGCTTGCGAGAACGGGATGGTCGTACCAGGCTATGCTTCATGCGCCACTGAGCAACATCCATGATCCAGCCATGATGAGTTATGCTCGCTTTTTCAGCTCGATCTGGAAGGTAGAACGCCAGAGCCCGCCTACCAGAATGTGTCCGTCCGGCGGATGGAACATGATGCTGCAGAAGTGTTATTATTTAAATCAGCAATATTTAAATTTCGCCTTGCGCCTGACGAGACTACTGGCTGCAGTGTAGAGAGCGACAAACAAGCTGCTAAAGCTATTGCTGATTATGGTGTTTTGTGCGCACAATACCACTTAGTGCGTTGTTATCAACTTGTTTCCTAACAAAGACTAGAGCTACTAGTTATCTGTTGATAACGAGATCAGCTGTTGCAACTGGAACGCTCACCTCGGGAGTGACCATTGCCAGTTCCCACTCGCACCTCCCGAGACAAATGGAATGCACCATAACGTTATATTTCTCATTCGTGTGGATAGTTGCATTCTGTAGGCTACCTCAATGGAGTCCGCTAAATTACCATTTTTAATGCTTTATGTATACTATCTGTTAGTGTGAAGTGTGATGATTTCTGTACAGCCAAGATCAAACCAAGCATGGGCAAGTGAGCGTAAAGGCAATACTGCCAAGCAACAGTAACACCTGTTATATAGACTAGTGTCTCAACTTGCATTTAAACGATAATGTAAACTTCAATCATTCAAAGTAAACTGCAGACACTTTCAGGTGGATGAAAATAAAGTGTCTGCACATTAAAATGATTGACTTCATAGAAAACTATATCTCGCCTATAGATTTAACATGCCATTGGCTGTATAACTCTTATCTCAAATGTACATCTTCTAAACTACTTTCTGCAGACTCTGAACCAGCCCACTCCTCCCTCCACTACTGCACTGCTTGGCTGTTAATGAATGTGAATGGGAAGTCTTCACAAAACTAGCAACGTTTTGGAAATTGGAGAGGAAAGATGTCAAGCAGAAAGAGGAAACTACAGGTGGTGCTACAGTAACCAATTCAAAAAGCCAGTAGGAGAGCACAGCACATGAGAGGTGGTGGTAGGAGGTGGGAGGAAAGGTAGAGGGGGGGGGAGTCTGCACTCTCTGAGCTTATTATTATTATTATTATTATTACTATAGGAGCCAGATATGTTGCTGGGATATCTGTGTGTAATTCGCTGTGTGGACATTGGGTGGCACTGTCACATTACCTGAGGCAGGTACAAAGGTAGCACATTCACTGTTGTTGTCAGGTGTTGACCCCGGAAGGGCAAACAGGTTTTGACCCCTATGGCGCTAAGTTTGTTGAGTTTCTGCACAATTGAGTATGGACTTTGTTGGCATGTATGGAGACAATAAATTAATGTTATACTGCACTGAAAATTGCCGTCTATGGATCATGTATTGGAAAGCAACATAACAACCAATGCCAATTTAATTAGAGCGTACGGCACGTCACCAGGCACTCTGAGGGTTAGCACCTCAGTAGCTCACAGTAGTAGACTGAGCTCCTACAATAATAATATAATAAAACCGATGGCTGGCCAGAGGAGAGGACGGACTGTGATGAGTCAGGAGATAAACACCTAGGGTCCTTTTCTTCTCTCTTGCTCAAAATATGAATGGATCATGGAAGCACAAATGCCACGTTTGGGGGGCCAGCTGAAATTATGGGTTACAGAAGTGCGTCTTCCTCAGTGTTTGGCAAGTTACTGAAATTTTTTATTATTTTAATAATAATAATAATTTTTATGATAATAATTATTATTATTATTATTATTATGTGTAGCCTAATGCTTAACAAAGGTTACCCAGCTTTCAATGGGTTAACGAAAACTCCTAGGCTACCTCATCTCTGGCCAGTGACCTACAACATTCCTAGTCTTCAAACCAATGTAGGCCTACCTCAAGAGAAGCTTCTGAAACTTTTGATCTGACAGCCTACAGTATACAGCATGTTAACAAACATCGTCTTTTTCAATATTTCAACTGGGATTTTGAAATTATTTGTGTATACAGCCCCAGGTTGGTAAAAAAATGGCGCTCTTAGTTCAGGCAACAGCTTGAATTGTCTGCATTCGATCTATTTGGTTGTGTATATTGGCAGAGTTGGGAGCACTAGGCTACATGCCAATAATGCATGTTTCATTCAAATGTTGAGTTTCTGTATCTCTTCCTGTTTTGTTATCTCCTTGACTTGACAAGCTTGCATATAGCTAAAAACTACAGGTTTCAAGCTTAATGTTGATATGTGTGATATATGTATAGGCCTAGAAGATGCTAAAGAACTGTCTCTTTCAGCCCGCTGCATGCTAGTGATCACTTTTCAATAATGTGTAGTAGCTTAAATTAAATGAAAAGTGAAATTAAAGTCCTATGTTGCAAAAATAATGGGTATTTTACATTTTTACCTCTGCCCCAGCAACAGCGCAGGGCGAGAGGTACGTAATGTCTTCGGTGGCGTGTGTCCGTTCGTTTATTTGTCTTTTAGCAGGATTACACAGAGGAAGGGTGTAGCATGGACCAACTTAGCATTACATTTTGGAGCAGATCCGAATCACGGGGCAGGTCCAGGCGCCGCCCAAACACGGCTGGGCTGGCCATTCACCCACCTGTACATTAGTTTTTTGGACTAGGATTACGCAAAAACTACCAGACCACTTTTCATGAAACTCGGTGGAGGGGTGTAGCATGAGCCAATTCAGAACCCATTCAATTTGTGAGCGGATGTGATTCTAAATCATGGGGCGGGGCCATTCACCACCACTCATATTCTGGACTTGGGGAGTGAAAAATTCCCCCCATTCATTGTCAGTAGGAGGAATTAAAAAAAAAAAAAATAAAGATATAAAAAAAATATCTCGACATGGGAAGGTCACAGGGACACAGAGTTTGGACTGCTATTAAGCTCTCGACCTAACGAATGCAGAAATACCAAACATGTCCTGCTCACACGCACGTGCGTGATCACAGAGCCACCAAATGGATTCCTGGGTGGAGGAAGTGCTCTCTGAGCACCATTACTAATATTATTCATGTTTTATTGATCCCATCTTTACCCTGTTTTTCCTTGATTGTCCACAGTCCTTTGCCAACACAAACTTGATTTGTCATGCCAATAAATACATTTTTAAAAGATGATGCAGACAAGTTTAACTATCAATTTGGAGAGACAGACATAATAAGTAAGAGACTGGGAGAAGGCGGGTTTGAAGGGAGAGAAGGAAAGAGAAGGTGGAGATAGTGAGCGCGAGAGACAAACAAACAAACAAACCAACAAACACAACGAGACTGACCAGGACTTGGGCTGTCCAAAGTGTAGGTAGTTGATGCTGTAGAGGTCCATGTCCTCAGTGTGCCAGGCGAAGGTGGTCTTCCACATGCCAAAGTACAAGTAGGGCGTATTGACGCCCTCGATAACAATGCCACACTCCTGTTCCACCATGTCCAGTAGTGTGTTTAGGTGGCCGATGTTCCACTCTGTAATGCCCTGGACACAAACACACACACACAGGTAAATATCAAACATATACATACATACATACATACAAACAGACATGTATAGATACATATACTATACATACACACACACACACACGTCATGTTATAAAACCCCATTACATTTGTAATAGTTATGCTTCATTCATTCTCCAGAAGGACTGCCATTCCCACCGATAGGTGGGAGAATGCCACCTACACTTTGTCACCACTAGATGGCACCATGGCAACACATGAAGCTTAAGCTTGTCAAATCAAGGAGATACCAAAACAGGAAGAGATACAGAAACTCGACATTTGAATGAAACATGCATTATTGGCATGTAGCCTAGTGCTCCCAACTCTGCCAATATACACAACCAAATAGATCGAGTGCAGACAATTCAAGCTGATGCCAACTAAGAGCACCCATTTTTTTTTACCAGCCTGGGGCTGTATACACAAATAATCTTAGATAAACATATCCTAGTATCTAGCACTAAGTTCCTATTTAGAAGTTTCCCCTAAAATGTAATTAACAAAGTTGCTCAGAAGAACTTTTACTAATTAATGGAGAATTTTTACTAACAGACAAGGCGGGGTTGATCTCGTCGCTAGGGATTACAATGTGCTTCATGACAGCACTAGCTGACTATGACCACTGTGATTCGTAGATGTGGGGCTACCTGTCGAATTCATCATGTAGAGAAATAGGCTACTAATCTATATAGTGATAGGCTACTCCAACCTTTCCTAGGTTTAGGAGCTATTTTAAAACTAAAATATCTGGTGAATTACTTTGATAAACGGCCACTTTTCTTCTAATTTTCTCTAAATTTGGCCATTTAGCCACAACTTTTAGCCTTTCAATGTTTTTTTGTATACAGCCCCAGTTAACATATCCATAAATTAGTAGAGTGACAGTAGTCTCAATGCCAGACCCATGAAAGTTCTTACACTGATACACTATAAGCTACGCTAACTACGTTACTGCATTCTGCAGAACTCTCTATGGGTCTGGGACACTTCTAGCTCCAAACTGTCTAGCTCCAAACTGGTTTTCGGATTCTGGCCAGTGATTGGTACCCCCAAAATCCTGGGGGCATCATCGCGATCGGGAGCTTCCACCCAACCTAACCCTACACATCTAACCTAGGCTAGCATGTCTCATTGCTGCTACGACCTGTCACTTCAATTTTGACCCTTAGACCCGCCCTCCAAAAACCAGCTGGGGCAGCGAAGTGGCACAGACTCTATATGTAGCATGCGGAGAGCATCGATTCTAAGTGATATTTGAGTCTGAAGAGAGAGGTTGACAGGGACTTTCTAGGACAATACTATCGAGCATTCAGTCACTCCAGAGAGTGATTTCACCCAGGAAGGGAGGAAGGAAGGCAGCATTTTTACCGACCGGGGCCCTGCCAGTACTGGTAAACCCGGCTAAGCTGGCATGTCATTGGTTGACTTACAGGATCATAGAGAGACCCGCTGATGTCGGCGCCATAGATGGGAGACACGAAGGTGAGGTTCTTCCAGTACTTCCTCTCCAGGTCGTCAAAGTCCTTGTGGCGAGGAGTGCAGTACCTGGGTGAGGAAAGGTAGGAATAAACCTGTTAATGATTGATTACGAAGGGTGATAAGCACAATGTAATAGATGGATCGATAGATACTTTATTGATGCCCCCGGGGGGGGGGGGGGGGGGGGGGGTAAATTTGACATTTCAGCAGTTGAAAATTGCAGAAAGGTTGGAAAGAAAAGAAACACTAGATAAGAGTAAAAAAAAATCCATATGTACAGTGACTGTGCAGTATAGAATCTGAAATATAATCTTATAATAATTATTATAATCGTATAACCTTCTAATAGAATTATTGTATAAATATAATTTCCTTATATCTATAGAAATAGAATCTTATAATATAATTATAAGAAATTTAATCTGAAACTATGCAAATCTATAGGTAGGCAGTGGTCCCTCTTTATGACATCATTGAACTAAAAATTATGATTATTATTGTATAAGGTTTTCACGTCATTTGTTAACATCAAATGATGACCACAAGTAATTAAACATGCATCTCTGATATCTGGAAAACACAATCCTTTCATTCACTCAAACTCTTTCTATGCACACACTTCCTGGATCCTACTGGGCTTTCCAGACTCTTATTTCACTGGGAGTCATCGCTTACTTCTTACTGTTGGCCAGTTTGCGGTACTCATTCACAGTCATGGACTTCTTCTGGATGTTGTACTGGGTGAAGAGGCCGGACTGGCCCGTCACCACCTGCATTATGGGTGAGGGGATTACCATCTCCTCAATGGTGTCATACGTCCGTCGTGGCTTCCACTCCTTAGGTGGAATCACCTGGAAAGGATGGATGGTGGGAGGGGAGGAGGGAAGGAGAGAGGGGGTGTGAAGATGGGGGTTGGAGTACGAGGGAGAAGAGAGGAGTGTAGTAGGAGATTGTGAAAGTGAAAGCAGGCAAATTAGAAACATCAGCAATGCAAAAGAGGGGGTGGGGAAAGATAAAGAAAAAACAATGGTCACTGCATAACCGGTCTGGTGATCTGAAGATAAGGTAAACAAGATTCCAGCTGTGTGTGTATGACTGTATAAGTCATGGGCTGGCCTACATCTGAACCAAAATAACTTATCTTCTGCTCAACTTGTCTCCATGTAGCCTACCTTTGCCAGGCCCGCGCGGTGCGCTCCTTGTGTCTCAATGTAGGCGACGTACTTGGCAAAGTCCTTGAACTCCTCCATAGTGGGTCTGAAGGTCATGATTTTACAGCTGGGGTTCTGGGCTATCGCTGGGGGCGGTTCTGGAGCTGGGGTTGGCTCTGGGGCTGGAGTTGGGTCTAGAACCGGGGATGGTTCCAGGGCCGGAGCTGGGTCTAGAACCGGGGCTGGCTCCGGGGCCGGAGCTGGGTCTAGAACCGGGGCTGGCTCCGGGGCCGGAGCTGGGTCTAGAACTGGGGGGAGGTCTAGAGCTGGGTCAGCAGCTGGGACTAAATCTGGGGCTTGTGGTGCTTCTGGAGATAGCTCTGGGGCTGTGAATGGTTCTGGAGCTAGGTCTGGAGCTGGGGTAAGGGGAGGGTCTGGAACTGGGGTTAGAGGAGGGTCTGGTGCTGGGGCCAGTGGAGGGTTTGGAGCCAGGGTTAGGGCCGTCTCCATGGGCATGGACGTCTCCATGGGCGTGTCCATGGTCGTCTCCATGGCCACCGGAGTGTCCAGTGACATGGCAGCAGCAGAAGCTGAAAGTATAGAGAGAGAAGAATGAACAGATCAGAGAAGCATGGGCCTTGAACAGATTTAGGCAGCCAATTGGAACTCAGCATTTTAACACCCCATGTGACCGGCCCTGCATTGGTCACAGAGTGGGGAAGTTATGGCAGGCATTCTGAAAAGGTATCAGGAACGCTTATTTTTCCTTGAAAGCCACTTCTTTAAGAGATGGATAGTTCTGTTAGATAGATGTTAGATCTGTTAGATAGATGTTGTTCGATCTGTTAGTTAGATAGATGGAGTTTTCCCATTAAAAATTGAAGATTCAAAATTGATCTTCATTTGAATTAACAATATCGATTCATAAATCCTGACATCGATCTTTTATATATGCCTTTTCCCGTGGATGCTTGATAGGGCTGTCCTGAATACCATTTTACAGGCTTTTTCGAACGAATACCCAAATCTAAAAGTTAATAACTAGTTGATCAGGAGATTCTTTGAATGGTCTGAAAGAACCAGCTCCAACTCAACATCAGCAAGATCAAGGAACTGGTGGAGGACTTCAGAAGGAATAAGAGACCCCCAACCCCCATCACCATCCAAAGGGAGGAAGTTGAGATGGACTCAAAGTTCCTGGGAGTGTACCTGAACAACAAACTGGACTCTGTAATGGGGCAACAACTGGACAGCCTGGAGCCTGTGGCAGAGAGGAGGATGAGCGACAAGCTGAAGTCCATCCTGGACAACACCTCTCATCCCCTCCATCCATGATGAGCTGTGGCAGATGGGGAGCACCTTCAACCACAGGCTCTTCCCACATACTGTAGGTGCAATACAGAACAGTTCAGGCACTCTTTTGTGCCTGCGGCCATCAGACTCTACAACAATGCCTGAGTGTTTATTTGTGTTGTGAATGTATGTATGCATGTATGTATGAATGTATGTATATGAGTATGTACATATGTATGTATGTATGTATGTATGCATGCATGTATGCGTGTCCAATATCTAGGCATACTGTATATATAGATTTTTTTTGCTTCTTCTTGTAATTTCTCTTGTAATAACCTACTGTAATAACCTACAAGTTATTATTAACCCATTGAAAGCTGGGTACCCTTTGTTAAACATTTCAATTTTAATTGAATATATCTGCTCTAATTTACTGAAAATTTTAAAATACAGCTGAAAATACAACTCCATCCCACGCTCCCTGGAGGTGATTGGGAAGACGGAGGGAATGTAAGGACATTTTAAATCCATTTAAAACAATAATGTATTAATGATTGAATTATATCCTTCAATTTATATCTATATCCATTTCCTGTCTTGTTCTGTACATTTCCCCCCAAAAAAGAGTATGAACAGTAGACTGATAGCTGGCTGATCTCAGTCTTCTCATATTATGAGAAAAGAACACAAGTCTGTCCCTTTTGTCAGAGATGTGAGCTCTGCGTCTCTCACAATGAAGCCAGCCTACTGTAGGCTAAGCAAGTTCATTTAGCTTGCTGTCCCCACAAACACTCACATGCAACTTTGCAATTTATTTTATGTAAAATTAATTTTGTTGATGTTAAATTAGGCCATTAATTATTTAATATTTAATTGTTTAATTGAATAATGAAATATGTGATAATAGCCCAAAACTGTCTAAGCTATCTAGAGCAGCCATGCTAGACAGACTTGCAGCCATTAGCCACGTCTAGTATGGCTGCGCCATTTAGCCAGGCTTAAGTTAGGCTACTTACATGTTTCAGGTGATAAGTCATGTTTGAGGTCATTGAATGATAGGCAAATGTTTGCTTGCAATGTTTGCATGTCACCTTCTTGTGGTCGTTCTTTACACATTCAAAGTGATCCCACACTTTGGATAATGTCCTGCCCAGTCTAACAATTGTGCAGCTCCCAAATGCATTTTGAGGTTGTAGATTTTTTTCTGCGACTTAACGACAAATGAAAACCTGGACAGCTAAGACTCTTCTCATCGACTAATGTTAACTCAACAATTGGGGGGCGGCCCTAGTTTAATGTAAAGAATTTTCAAACATTCTTGAAAAGCCTTTCAAACTGAACCGTTCAAAGAATGATGCACGCGGACAGAGCAGGGGCTTGTAAAATGTACGGTAAGACCGGTGTTGTCATAAGTTAATTAACCAGTGGGGGAAAAAATCCTCCTCATGGCATCCCTACTGTTTATTTATATGCTATGCAAATTTTTTTTTAAAGGGTGTTTTTACCTACCTAAAATCGGTTTCTGGGGTCTCAGAATAGTGAATTGTAATGTCCTATGCAGAAAAAAACGCTCACATCTCGCCCCTGAGCGATCTTATTCCATCCGTCTGAATGGATTCCTGTGAAAGCCCCGTTGACCAATGAGATGGAGGGGGAGGGGCGGGGGAGGGGTGCCAAGTTCTTCACGAAGAGTTGGGACAAGATGTAGCGATACGTGTGGATTTTAGCAGCCGATAACAGAACAGCGATGCAGCATAATTCCTGATGTGACGCACTCGACTCGGCTGGAAAAAAAGTGTGAAAAGAGTTCAGAGCTGAACCAAACCTGGCCGCTAGGGCGGGACCTGGGCGGGACTAAGATAATGCTCCTCGATCTACGTCACCAAAACATCAGTAACAACGCGGAAAACTCTGAAAATCCGAATTGCTTGTTGAAGGGTGGAGCTTCTCTTTTGTACATTGGTAGGACCATCAGAGACCAACATGTATATGATAAACGCATTAGAAAATTGATTTAGCATGTGCAGTGCCCTTTAAACACAAAGTTCAATCAATGGTCCTCATTCCTCAACGCAGTTAAGAAGAAGTTAAGAAGAAGTTTCCGGGGACAATTCTGCCATTTCTGAATGGTTTCGTATCTGGGATTTGTTTTTAATCTAAGAACAGGATTTAAGAACGCGGAAATGCAGTCGTAGGTAGGCCAGATTGGAATGCACCCGTTCGCAAGGGCTGAATTTATGAGAAATCCGAGGTGACTGCGTTCACATCAGTTCTACAGACATCCTAGGCTTGAAATAATAATCAATCATAAATACAAGGATATTTGTATCATTTCCAATTATGTTTGACATTTATAGTCATGATTCTACGAGGCAATGTGGTGTCCTAAAATAAATAAAAGCTCTACACAAACACTGCAAATGGCAGTGAATGAATAAATAAGCACTAAACTCAGTCGCTATTCTCAGAATCACCACAACAGCACCTTATATTCCATAGTCGTCAGAATGGACACATCTACATTCTCTAAATAAACATGTGAATATCCTAAGCTAAAATATATCATATGGTCCTACGTAATATATAGGGCCTATCAAGATCCACAAGTAGCCTACTCAGGCATTTAACTAAACTGTACGATTGCATCTGCTCTCAACACATCCCTTTCATGTAGGCTATATATTTAGCATTTTGTATTAAACGTTCATATACCGTCTTGTTTTCTATTGTTATTTTGTATTGTTTTTTTTCACCTTGCTTAAGCTTAGTGTGCACGTTGTAAGAGCCAGCGGAGAAACATCTCACTGCTCACTTTACTGGTATGTTGCTTGACGCATAAAATGTCGAATTTGCACGTGAACTTGAACATCATTCAACTTTTTCCGCGCTGTCTGGGGATTCTATGTGCACACGACCCTGTAGTAAGGAGCTGGCGGGTCGTTTATGTATGCAAATTCAGAGAACGAGAACACGCATTCAACTTAAGAAGGGGAGCACAGCTGAGAACACTTTGGCGGTTTACGAACACATTTCCACACGTTCATGAATCCGGCTGGGATCCTTCTTAGGGTTGGTCTTACGAAGTTCGTAAGAAGACATTTCAGGAATGAGGTCCAATGTTCTTAAACTTATTTCAGTTTTATCTAGATTTGTTTTGTGGCTACAGAATAATGTAGGCTTTATTTCATGGCTACAGACTAATGTAGATTGTAGGTTAGAAACTATACTCCTGGTGATAGTTACCATCCCAGTTTTCAGGGAATCCGTTTTATACATTTAGCAGCGGTGCCCCGCCACAAAATTATTGCCACCGCTGCTTCAGAATGTTTTTTGCTGTTGTTTTTACTTTGCAGAGATGAAAGCAGTGCTCTCCGCGGAATGGTCCTCTGCTCTCTCTCCACTTTCAGGATGAGCAAGCGAACGCTGATGGTGTTGAGGTGATGAGGATGTCAATCACTCGTGCAGTCATGACAAAATAAACAGCATGAGCATTTTCTCATGAGACTGGTGACTATCCTGAAAGCCAGACTTAATCGCAAAAAAATTAAAAAGATAAAAGTGTTCACGATAGTCTTTTCACAATAGAGTTTTAAACGATTTGAGTGGGAAGAAGTACTTGCCTTGACAGATGAACTCCTTCAGCCAATCAGTGTAACAAAACATAGATCAATCTTTTGCCATATCCAGTCGGAAGAACGGTGAAAATGTATTTTCGGCTGAGAAACTCCACTAGTGAATACTCTTGTTCTTTAATTGTTGTTATTGAGTCTTTTTCTGCAATAACTGCACTTATGGCTGTGTTAATTCTTCTAACGTTAACGTTAACACTTGTTGCTTCATTTTACCATCGGACTCCTGTTGTATGTTGTAACCAGGGGCTGGGTGCGGAATGGCAGTTAAAATGCAGTCTCCTGATTGGTGCCCCATTTTCTGGGAAAACTCAAATCGTTCTGGGAGGCTGGAAGTTCAGACTCTCTTGTGAAAACTGTTTTCTTTCACACAATGAGTCAGGCTTTCAGGCTATGGTGACTTCATTCCAACGAGGTTACGGCAGAGCGATGCGGATGCAGTCATTCGCATAACAAGTAAGGGTACATGTGTTGAAATTCTTGTAATCACTTCTCCTTACAGTATCTTATCAGTGCTAATCAGTTCCTCATCTCAGTCCTATACTCAGCAAGACATTTAAAGGTTCCCAAACCGGCAATAATATAACAAAAAAAGGGTATATAGGCATAGCTTTAACTAGCAAACCAATGAAGAGCGGGCAATATATGATGTAATAAGCCATATAAATAAATTAAACACCTAAGTTGGGCGCGCTCTGTGTGGTTCCATATTTGTTAATGAGATTTTCCACCCCAGTAGCCTATCTGGTGTGACTGTGGTTAATAATAATAATTACAGGACCTGAGAGGAGGGCGGGGGTCTTTGCCATACAGTGACACATTACACACAAGTGAGAGGGCCACATGGCACACAACACACACATATGCAATTTTTCATGTCGCCGGTGGAATTTGTCCGGTGAATTTAGCCCATCCCAGCTGTCCTCCTCCAGGGGCCTCCAGGGGCAGCCAGGAGCAGTGGGCAGCCATCGGCGCCCGGGGACCAAGCCCAAGTGCTCAGTCCAGTTCTTGGTCAGGGACTGTAAAGCATGTGTTCTTCTGCATGTTTTTCATATTGGGTTCTTTTTGGGAGGAAAACCCTTGCAAATAGGGGGAGAACATAGGCCCGGGCGCACAGAAAGGCCCGAAGACCTTCTGGCTGTGAGGCGACAGTACTAGGTACTATGCCACTGTGCCGCACTTTGGGCAACTTTGGGGTTCAGTGTCTTGCTCAAGGACACTTCATATCAGCGCAGAGGAACTACTACAATCTGTGAGACAGATGTATCACGTCATCTGCATGCATGCCAGGACAAAATAGCCTACCTCTGTGGGAAGCAAGGTATAAATAAGTCTGTAGTGTTTCCCCCCCTGCAACGTGCGCCATCAAGTTGCTTTTTTTATGGTTTTTCTTTTGAATGGCTCGAGATCTACAGTATTAATTTCACCGAACATACAACAGCCATCCCTTCACGCTGTAAACCTCTGCAAAATCATCCGAATCCGAATTTCGCGGAGGTTTACAGCGTGAAGGGATGGCTGTTGTATGTTTGGTGAAATTAGTACTTTTTACTGTTGTTTCGAAATGCAGAGGCGAAAGGACCTATGGTGTTTACAGGACGACTTCAGAGGTTGGTAAGCATAAACCATGTAATTCCTGAACTTGAAATCCACGTATATCATACTTTTTAGAGTTTGAGTGTGCCCATAGCTAGCAACGAGCCAGGGTGCGCACGCCGACGTTATTGACACAGAACTCTGTACTGCACAAAAAATAAATATTTTAACCTGTACTAGTCAGATACATGCCAGGGAAGCCAGGAATAAGGCTTTATAAGGCTAAAAATCCTGATAATTGATCCCAGATTGTGCATTTTTTGTTGTCCTTATCCAGCACAAATGGTGCATAAATATTCACCTGAATGTGGAAAATGAAGTATTGACATGAAACATTTCCAGGGGGCCAAGACCCCCCGCCACAGGCACTTACCATTAGGGATGCTCTGATCGATCGGCCACCAATTTAAATTGGCCAATTTTCACTCCAAATTACCATTTACCATTAACCAAATGACTCGATCGGTGGTCGCCAAATTGGCCGATCGTAAAAGCCGATCTTTTAAGTCTATTCTAGCTGGTTAGCTTAACATAGATATAAGTACAAACTTGGAGGCTACAAGCTACTGTTATAGAGTGGTGGGTCAATTCAATTCAGAATGACACGATAATGAAATTATAATAATCAAAATAGTTGTTGCACCTTATTTGCAGTTGATGTAATTTGATTTCAAAACAAATCAAAATCATCAAAAGTCTCTTGCTCACCTAATGAAGAATAATGCCTGGAAGTAGAGAGAATGAGAAAACCTGTTACCTATTGTAGGACAGGGCTCAACACTAAGGTTTTTTTTTCACTTGCCCGGTCGGGCAAGTGGGTCAGAAATCTACTGGCCCAAAGTCATTTTTTACTGGCCCGAACTCATATTTTGCATTCGCCTCCATGTTGGCATGTTGTCTGACTCTGTGAGAAAGACTGTTACCACTACACGTCACATACTCTGTAGGCACTACTCAAACTTGATTGGCGGAATGGCACATTCAAATCAAATCAGGCAAAAAACCTTTTTATGTTCAAAGTAAACTACGCTGTGTACACGTCTCTTTTTTTGGGGGGGAAAACACGCTGAGCATTGAAAAAATGCCACTGGCTAGTGAGTTATATTTGTACATGCCCGACGTAGCTGTTTACTGGCCCCGGGCCATCGTGCAACCGTTATTGTTGAGGCCTGTAGGAGTTAACTGATCCCTAAGGTGTAACCTATTGTCATTAATGAAATGCATGTGATGATTGGTCACTGTTGACCCTGCCTTTTGTATATAATTCAAATTTGACCCTGCCTTTTGTATATAATTCAAATTTGACCCTGCCTTTTGTATATAATTCAATAAGGTCCCTTTAACCGAAACGTTTATTAAACTTTATTGAGCAAGTGAAGACCGTGTACGGGGGTTCCATTTTCCCCAAAGCAAATCTACACAAATCTCTGATCACTTCAGTATGAAAAAAGCTAATTTCTCTCACCAAACCGTAGGCAATTGTGGCTGCATAATTTTACATTTTTGAGTTCTAATGGCTGTTGAAAATATGAGAATCTCAGTCTTCTAACTAGCCAAATTTATGTCTCACATCTCGAAAATGAGCAAGGGCATTTATAGTATGAGTATTAATGAACACCGATATGGAAATATCCACTGCCTCTTAGGGCTGTAGGATTGTATCGATACAACGATGTATCGCGGTACGTAGTCTCGCGATACTGTATCGATCTTTCAGCCCGGAGTATCGATACAGCCGGGCGCTGTAAAATTTAAAAAAAAAAAAAAAAAATTCTTTTTTTTTTTTTGATTTAAATTTTTAAATCCAGTTTAAAAAGCATATTCTACAATATTAAGTTAAAAAAGCATACATATAAATAATTTTGAAAAACGATAAATACTACAATGTTGACAGTTTAAAAAGCATGGATATCAAATGTAAAATATTTATTAGCTAGTTCTCTGTCCAGTCATTGAGTTTGAGTTATCTATATAGTGCATTTGAGCCATTCAGTTTTCAGTCTTGAACACTTAAAATCTTTCAGTAAATGATGTGTGTATCGCAATACGTATCGTATCGTATCGTATCGTGACCTCTGTATCGTGATACGTATCGAATCGTGACCTGTGTATCGTGATGCGTATCGTATCGCGAAATCCAAGATGATATACAGCCCTACTGCCTCTACACATTTTAGGTAACCCAATTTTTTTTTTTTTTTTTTTTTTTTACAATGGTTTTACAGTTGGTGCAGTAAGGCCTACGTTACTATTTATATTATTATTATTATCAATATTATTATTATTATTACCTCTAAAATGAATAGAATAACCTTTATACTAACTGGTTGAGTGAGACTGAGTAAGACTGTCAAGTAGTGTTATGATATCTATCTGATAGAGAGATGATACTGATAAGACTGCTAGATGACGGATAGTATTATAAATTGCCTGTTTGGGAACCTTTAAATGTCTAGCTGAGAACCTAGGACTGGAATGAGGAACTGATTAGCACTGACAAGATACTGTAAGGACAAGTGATTAAAAGAATTCCAATGTACCTGTACTTGGGTCAATGATGTGACGCCTACGTTTTTTGTCCATCTGCATTTTTTTCCCTTTTAAAAAAAATCAAAATGCTTAGAAATATAACATGTATAGTACCCTTCCCACATACATACTCACTTTAACATTTCCAAATTTTAGTTCCGCATTTTAGTTCTTGGTCATTTTTCTGAGATTTGAAGTGCCGAAATGTCATGTGTCCGGCCATGGCCATGACAAAATGAGTTTAAATCTATTCTAATGTTTCTCCTGCCCCATCTGGCATAATCTCAAACATGTTTTGTATTCCTGAACAAAACTGCAAAGCATTTGCTTTTATATTTCCATCATAATATACAAATGAATGTTGTCCGAAGATGTTCATTTTATGATGCATCATCCGGCGAGACCATTAAAACACAATTTTGGGACTTTTTTTTTTTAAACCAATTCAAGGAGAGGGACCCAAATAAACATATGGCAGGTTAGTAAATCTCTCTCATTCTGGGAATAAAATCCCATTTAAACTGCTGGAATGTTGTTGCCACATTTGGATGTCATGTGGTATGACCTAAAAAAAAACAATGTATTAAGTTATCTGCAAATTATATATGATGAATTTGATAGTGACTTTTAGTGGGAAGAGGGCCTGTTTTGTTTAGGTGGCCAATTAAGTGCCTGTAAAATGTGACTGAACTTGAAAACGTGGTGACACCAAGTGTCATGTAATGAGACCATTTCAAAATGCTGTACATGATATATACATGTCCTGCATTGGCAGCTTATGTGCATATTTAATTCATGATAGTTCTTTATTTTACTATAACTTTTAGTATAATTTTGCATAGATTTATCTGCAAATTAAATAATTTCTCCCAATATTGAGGCATTAATTTTATGAGAGAAATTAATAGCATGGCATTTCATTTAGGTAATTATACATGTATTAGTCATGTATAACTATTTTAATCTATTTTCTAGATGGCACTAACGTGAAAAATGCTCACCACAGGCAGCGTCAACGCCGACCCTGCAGGAAGAGCTCAGTACCTTGCTAGAAGAAAATAAAGGTAAAGAACTATAAGTAATATAACATATTTCTCTGTGTTTCTGTCATGTAACTAGGAATTGTACATTTTCTCTAACATTTGGTTAACTTGGTTGTCATCTGTCAGTCTAAAATAAAACTTACAATGTAGAAATGTATGGCATCAGAATCAGCATAAGATAGCCTTTATTGACACTATACAGATGGGGGAACTTGGGAGTAGTAACCTTACCCGCGGGATCTCAACGCACCGTCTGCATCATTCCGCACCACCGCTCGCATGCCCATAGAGGGAGAAGTAATACTACTTATTGACCCATTGCTGTAGCCTCATCTGGCATAAGATGAGCTTATCCTGTTCTCAAACTTCTTGTTCTCCGTCTGGTTGCAATTTAATTATTACGAACATAGCCTATATCTACAGTATCTATTTCTGTAACTGATGTCGGGTCTATATCTGTTAACTCATATGGAACAATCGTGCTTAGTGCTGTCTGCTGTCAATCAGAACTTAGTGCTGTCTGCCAATAGCAAGCTATGAAGGTGCACAATAAGACCGTGATAGCCAGTTAGCTCATGACAGCAGCTTTCATAATATTAAAGTGGCTAAAAAGCAGTTAGCTAACGTTACAATGATTATCTCCATTTCCATCCATGTGTTGAACTTTCCTGCTTTCAGCTCTCTAATCTTGATTGTGGAACACAGGGGAGTATTTTCCTCCAGGGCTGAAGCTAGTTCAGGTTCAGGTTCAATTACCCTCTTCTTGGTAACAGCAGTGGGGACACGGGGCAAGGCTATCTCTAAACTTGCGAGCTAACTTATCTCCACAGAGTTCTTCCTGCTGCATTCACTCGGGCTCTTAGCTCGAGAACTGCCTGTAGCAGCTCCCTCTCTCTAGCTCTCTCTCTCACTTGACCACTCACTCAGCTACGGTTCTTAAAGGGATACACTACTCTTATAACACATGTCATTTGGATGATGACGTTCAGAGTCAGGCTGGTGGTAGACAGTCTGAAAAAATACTGATTTGTTTGTCAGTTTTATTTTAGTTCAAGGTGAATACACCCCAAAAAACCTAGTACAAGACTGTCACACCTGCCGCTCTGCAAGCTCTGTATAGGCTACACAAGATAGTTAATGTCCGGATATAATTGGCAATAAATAATGAGTGATCTTTACTCATGGCGACTATGTCAATTTTGTATGGATCCACACCTCCAATCAAACTTATTTTTTCTTTGTATCATGATGATGCCATACTGCGCTCAGCTACACTAGCTGGTGCCCCGTCTTCAAATTTACTGACAGGGTTTACAAATTTATATCAGAGCTCGGGATATGGTGCATTCCAGAAACCAAACACAAAACCCTCACTTCCGCCTTATCTTTGTAGTTCTAGGCAGGTTAGCTATTGTTAGCCATTGTTAGCAATAGGCCTACTGTTACTTCGCGCATTTGACTTAACAGACACCACGTCTTGACCCAACGTCAGTTACTGAGATAGATACTGTAGAAAGATATGTTCGTAATAATTACATCCAGATGGAGAAAAAATGTGTTTGAGAACAAGGTAATAACAAAAAAAAGTTATTTGTATAGCACCTTTCATAGAGATAAATTCAGCTCAAAGTGCTTTACAACAGAGCATTTAAATTAAAGAATGTGAAATTTAATGATGCAATGATCAGACTTGTCTTCATTCGTAGACTATAGGAGAAATACAGTGAGCCCAGCCTGCTAAATCTGCTCAAAGACGCCACCTGGCGGTGGTGCATCACTAAAACGAAATAACACCCGTCTGAAATCCCATGAGATTTCCAACAGGATTTCCCTGTCAAATACCGCGATGGTGAAATGCAGCAGTATGGATAATTTCTAACAACCCCCAACTGTATACTACCGTTTCAGCTACCAGACAAGAAAACAGAAATATTACATATGTTAAGTCAAGTGAGCTGTCAGAGAGAGAAGAAACAGAGAGGAAAAAGGAGGAAAGGGCTGTGCAGGACTTTACACCCCCATGTATGGAGGACACTCCGCCAGTCTAGTACAAGAGCTGCCAGAAAATGCAGGTCAGGCTGTGGTAGACCCGATACCTCTGAATGAGGATTTGAATCCACCAGTGTCCTCCACACCAGAGAGAACTCTGAGAGAGAATAAATCCTCAGCAGAGAAACAGAAAGACAGCAGAGAGAGAAGCATAAACTGAGGAAGCAGTTCTTAGATCTGAAGAAAAAACTAGCAGAAATGAGAAAGGCAAAAGACAAGGTCAGAAAGAATAAGAAGAGGGCAGAACAAAGAGTAGTAATTTAAACCAAGGGGGACTAAGAAACTGTCAGCAGAGACAGGAAGCGGTTGTAAAATTTCTGTTGAGATGAGTTGTCTTTCACCTGATAAAAAAAGACACCCTCAACAAAAATAAAGAGAAGAAACAAAGATGAGTTCTCACAAAGCCCCTCACTGAGCTCCATGCACAGTACAGACAATTTCTTTGTAGAAAGTTGAATGAAATATGCTCAAAATGTTTGTCTCCAAGAGACTGGGTTCTTCTATTAAAAACTGGTTTGTTCTGTTTTCTTTGTCTGGAACATATTGTGTAGGCTACATTTTAAATAGAATTTGAACCCTGTGTGGTCTTCTTATCCTTTGGTGAGACCATCTATCATGGTAAAACCAATAATGCAAATAAGTGCATTAAAATCAAAAATAGAATATCTATTTTCGGGGGTTAAAACATTGATCACCGATACAGTATGCTTAAGTGGATGAAATCTGTATACTTTTATCAGTTTTATGGGTGGGGAAAATTACAGGGAAAATAGATCTGTTAACTACATTAAAAGGGCGACATTGCCTTATAGATGTGAATAAGATAATGATTTACAGAAAGTCAAAAGTAATGCAAACACCTCTTTCACAATATTTTACTCATCTGATACTTTGTTATAATGTTAAGCAAACATATTAATTGTAAGATAAATCATGTTTTCACCACATTAATAGTATGCCAACATGGCCTTAAAATCTAATCTAGTTTAAAAAACACTAAAGTCACTTAATGGAATGTTTCTTTTTTGTACAGTTTATGTACAAAATTCCAAAGGTTTGAACAATTGCCTAAAATTGGCTTCTTCAAAATCCTTATCCGTCACTGACCCACTTGTTACACATGCCAAATAAACTGTATTTTCTATTCTATCCTATCGCCTATCCAGTTGCCTCCAGGGCTGGGATTTTCCTAGTTTGTCCTTGGTAATGGCCTCAATGTGTCATAAAACTACATGTAGAGGTAGGCTCTACTGCAGGGGTTCTCAAACCTTTCAGGCCCAGGACACCCCTATACATCATTTTTTCATCCACTGACTGCACCCATTACATTCTAAGTTTTCACTCTCAGCACCTTATATTCATGCCATCTTTTACTGACTTTTAGCATAACAGTATGACAGGCTCTGACCTACAATAACTATTTTTTCATTATTATTATTATTATAAGATAACGATGACCACAACATTCCAAATAATTTGTTTTTTTATTCAGTAAATGAAATATCAGGCACGTACTGGTCTCAGACTCAGAGAGTTTTGGCCGTTTATCTGCTCCTGGCTGGTCGGGCAAAGCCTCCGATGTAAGTTGCTGAGTGGGTGCAACGTTACATTATTTGTTCTCTTAAGAAACATATCCATATTTCCCTGTCATCTGACTAGCCTCCAACATCTGCTGAAAGGCAACGTTAGCGAGCGCATACCTCATCCCTCAACCGAAAGTAGTGCCTATCAATTTTTGTAGACATATGCAGGCCATCAAGGAAAACTTGAGAATATCCGTTTCTGTTAGAGCTGATTGAACATAATTTTGTACTTAAAGTCGCACTGAAATGAAAAAAGCATTCTGTCCCATTTTGGTTGACATAATTGGTCATAGTGCTCACCTATTCAACAATGTATGCCAAAAAATTTACAAAATTCTACTTTTGTTGTAATCTTATATCAAAGTATATAATTTCTTACTTCCTGGAAAACGCAGTGACGACAACAGGTACCTTAGATTTTAGGCCAATAATCTCACAACATCCACCCGTCAATCAACGCTATCCTTCTATCGAATCTGTCTAAAGTTCTTAAAACCCGCCACTTGTCAATGTCCCAATCAAATTCCTCTAAATGCATGCCCCACCCTCATAGCTTGTTTGCGTCGTAAATACGTCAAACTATGTAAGTTAGATGATCTCAAACGTCCGTTTCTGTGCAACTTTAACGTTTAAACTGGTATAAAATGATAAAAGTGACACTGATAAATTCAAAATATTATCAAAGGATTCCGAGGCACCCCTGGACCCGCGTCACGGCACCCACTTTGAGAAACCCTGCTCTTGGATGCACAACATAAACATTCTACAGTCATAGACGGATGTTAGACAAATTAAATCGTAGTAGCAGTAGTAGTAGTAGTATACTTTATTTATGGGAGGCACAAATCATAATCCAATCTAATTGAATAATGATCTTCTAATGAACACAATTTTAATTAATGCATTATCATGACGTTATGCTTAAATATACTAGGAACATCTGTCACGAACAGGCTACACGATTACTTTAACTTTTCATGACCGAGAAATAAGTCACCCTATCAACAAAATATGATTTGACTTTCCTTTGTATATCAACAAAATCAAGAGGATCAGAGGGGTGTTAACTAGCTTGAAGCTCACACAGGGTCCTCCTATGTGGGGTTCTCCATCTCCTTCATGGAACACCCCGGGTCAAGGGATACAATTACCTCTGTCTGGGTTAGGAGTACAGGCCCTTTAACAAGTCCAAAACTAACCACCCAGCTCTGGAATAAAATATTTTAAACTATTGAGTTGGTGGATGTAATAAATCACTCATAATCAGCTACTAGCTAATTTGTTTGATATCATTTTAAGAACATTTGATAACGTTCAGGGGGAGGGCCGCACGATACTGCTGTCTATCAAAAACAAAGATGGAGGCACTAGCTGTAGGCTATATGACAAGAAAGCTAACCAGCTGATGCTAACTAGTTGGCTAGGGCAATCTCTCTCTTGTTCGGCCCCAAACACCGAATGCTAATAGCGGCATGCATACCTGACGCTGAGTATAGTTACATTCTCATTTTCAAAGCAAACCATATGACAGCAGTGCAGAAAAATAGCTTGCGAGCTGATGCAAGGCTATCGTAACGAGTTAGCTAACGTTAGCTACCTGCCATCTAGCTCAGAGATAGCTGGTTAGCTTACATCGTTTGCTTCTGATGCAAAATCAAAACGACTAATGATGCAAAATCAAGCTGGCTAACAGCTTAAAACAATGAGAAATTCCACAAGCAGTCCCACTGTTCAGTCAAAGCGCAATCCCTCTGATACTTCTAGCCAGCCAGCTAGCAACCCCCATTCCATGTATAAAAAGTCAACAAAACGACAGCCATCACAACTGTTTAAATCACCTACGAAATAGCGTGTTCTCTCACCCAATATTGTTACTCTAAATAAACATTTCAGTTGGCATTACCTCCCGAAATAAACGACGTCCCTTTCTTTATTTTTATCTTTCGATTTGTCTTGTATTGTAGAATCCAATCATCGATTATCTTCATGCACTAGTTATAGCTAGCTAGGTTGCAACGAGATCGTCCTCACGCCTCCACCTACAACTTGTAGCGTAAGTAATCCGGGCATGTGATTGGCTTGAACCCTAGATTGTAACAACTCACGGAGTTTCTTTGGTTCACACAAATAATGGACGGATATATAGACCAATCACATTAGCTCATTTGAGAGCTCATGTAGCAGACATCACACGGTATTTTTTTCCCCCAGCCATCAAAGGGCTTTGTGGGATTTGTTACCATACGTTTTTGTCCCATTTCCTTTTCACACTTTTATCTCATCTGAGGGCATACTGGGCATTAGACTTACAAGTTTACATTTCCATGTTAACTGGGGTTTGTTTATCGGATTCTGACCCATTGCCTGGGGTTTCATTTTGCACAACTTTGTAAAACATTTGAACTGTATGCTGAGAGGTCTACACACAACGCCTATTGCGATCTAACCATCACTTTCATATGTGAGAAAAGCAGCAGCCTACAGTACATTTTATAATTTAAGTGATCCAATAACATGTGATCCAAGAACATAATACATGCTTGAAATTCAGACAGACAAAACAAACTTTTTAATTTTGTAATTTTTATTTATAAAAGGCTGAGGATTTATTGGAAAATTGTGCACTTAACATGTGCAAACAAGTAGTAATACATCTAAAACTACATATCAAACAGCTAAAACAAGTACTAAAAATATACAATTTCAGAAAATATACATTTCCAGTCTATGCAAATGTAAATAGTTGAGGTATTACTAATATCTGCAGCCACTGGCATTTCATTTAGCACGGAGGGTTTTCTACTCCAGTCCTGGAGTCTTCCTAGCATTGGACAATTTTGTCCAAGCTTCACACAAACACATCATTCAACTAACCAGTGGCCGATAAGCTGATTAGATGACTCTGTGGAGCGTGTTACCGTCATCAAGTAACAAAAAATTGTGTAGACTAGCGAGGCCACAGGACATGAATTGAAAATCCCTGATTTACCAATAACGGCTTGAAACGGAACAAGTAGGAAAAAAGTTACCCCAGCAATAATACAAATTACCGATTTTTAAATATTTCCTGCACACTGTTGAGACAAGTCCTACAGAGCTAAATATTCAGGGTTTCCAAGGATTCATCTAATCAGGGTCTCATGGAAACCAAAAAAGAACTACATTTCCCTACTGGTCACATGGCATCTTTGGACTCATTTCAGACATACAAGATGAAGAGTCTATGCTTATACAGCAGTCAAAGAGTAGAAGTGAATGTGTTATATTTAAAGGGATAATTAATTCTACAGCACATGGAACAAATTAGGTTAGTTCAAGGGCCTGAGACAATTTTTCTCCCATCAAATTTGACAAATTTAAATCAAAGTCATCTGATTACAAGTGGTACGATGTAAAATATTTATAATGTAAAAAAAAAGTTTCATAAGGCATATATGAGTGAAAGAGTTACTGGAATATTAATTCAAATTATTTTTATACTAAACATTCTTGAAGATATGACAGCACATAACGGTGGACAGGTACAATCTAAAAATATGAGAACGACATCTCAACTGGACGCCAACGGATTTGGTAACTACATTGCCTTAATCAGCTCTTAGCAGATCCTGAACATGGTCATATCTAAAAACATTTGCATGAAGGAATTATGAAATGCATGAATTGTTTTGGCGATTCATGTTACAAATATTAGTATTTTATAGTTACAAATAGTTAAAGTTGAGGGGGCTGTGGCATTTCATTCACCAAAAAGACTGGGTAAAGGTTTTATATTTGTAAAATATATTAAGAAAGGTGATTCTTTGTACTGTACTGAACTGCTAAATTGCCGGCATAGTTCATGCTGTCCCCCTGGTGGGTGAAACAGACAGTTACAAGTTATCATCGTCCACTGCTGTAACCAGGGAAGAGCTGGTTCAGGATGGCTTGGAGGGGTTTGTTGATGCTCATGGAGTAGTTTTTGCCCAGGTCATGCCTGCAGGCTGGGCAGGTGTAGACGTCTGCCTTGAAAGACCGCTGAAGGCATTCCTGGAGGTGAAGGAAACAGGTCATCTTTCGGTATGTACCCAATTGCAAAGCCAGCACATTTGAACTTAAATAGCTAGCTCATTATTTGATTATCTCTGGCAAAGTCTCACCCTGCTCATTTTGGGAGTGAAGTCACATAGCAAATTCTACATTCAACCAAGTTCCAAGTCAGGCATTATCACAAAGTGCTTTCTCACTGGCGATTTCAACCCGGGGTGAATCAACCCAGGGTGAACTCATGGTTGTTTATTAGGCGAGCATTTCAAACCTGGGCCAAAATCTCGACCCTGGCCTCCAACAGGGTTGACTCAATCCGGGCTGAAAGTTGTGTCCTGGGTTGAGAAATTGCGAGTAAGAAACGGCCATGTGTTCACCCTTGATGGAAATCGGCAGTGAGAAAGCACCTGTAGATGTTCAACTTACCCTGCAGACATTATGTTGGCACTCTGTGGTGATTGGTTGAAAGACCACTTCCTGGCAGCATATACACAAGAAGATCTCCTCAACTTTGTTCAAGAATCTCTGCAGGGACAAATGGCAATGTTAGCTCCTCGTATTTGTAAGGTACAGCATAACAAAACTACAACATTCAGCATATCAAATCCAACATTTTGGTGGATAAATGGCCAACTCAAAAGGCACTGGCATTGCATCAAAAGGCACAAAAAGAAAGGTCAACCACGCAAGCAAGTCAAATGAGCCTCCAGTCAGCTGCCACACACTCCACAGGTATCAGTCCCATTGGGTCTCAAGGTTTCGACAACATGTATAGGAGGTCCTTACCGGTCCAAGAGCTAGAGAGTCCATGGCTTCATCCCAGAATTTTTTGTTGGGCTCATCCTCCTTGACAAGAGCCTTCTGCTCCTGGGTGAGCTTGTATACCTCCACCTTCATCTTCTTCGGAGTGCTCTTGGCTGGAGAGGCCTTTTTAGCAACTTCACCTACAACAGGCCACCCACAGAGGACCACTCGGAGGTTAATATACTGCACAAGCACTCCACCATAAGAGGAGTGGGTGGCTGTTATCACCTTGCTGCCACTCTCAATTTTTATCAATTGCAAAAGGGCAGTTGCAGTTGGGGAAAAAAGGCACTTCGGTGTGACCACAGCCTAAGGCTGCCATTTCTCTGCACAGTCACTTAACATAATTAAATGATTGCCAAATTACTGGATGAGATTATGGAGGCTGCTCACCAGTCTGAGATTTCCTCTTCCTCTTCCCCTTGGTGGGCGTCTCTATCACCTCCTCTTCCTCTTGCTTGTTCTCCTTCTCCTTCTCCTTAGCAGCCACCGCCTCCAGGTAACCCTCCGGGTACTGAGACCAGACCAAAACAAACCCGAAACGCCAAACACATACATTTAACCTGTCCTCTATGTGTAATGTGTATGTACTGTACTCGCTGTTGTGTTCTGTGGGCAATTTATTGCGAAATAGCTGACTGCTCCCAGTTTGCACAGGTCTCTCTTGCAATTACAAGATTTCCATCTCAACGAGACTTACTCAAACTCACTAATCAATAAATACACAAACAAAAACCATTCAGGGGGTTCCCCGACCATTACCTGCATGGTGAGCCCCAGCTTCTTGACGCGTTCCTTGCCGTCTCTGGTCCACGGCGCTGGCTGGTCGTCGTCACGTTTGAGCATATACCTCCAGACCAAAAAGCCAGACTTGCCCTTCTCCGGCCAGTACTTCACTACCTATGGGAATAGCAGGTCGTATTATTGACAGCATTGGGAAGCGCAGGGTAACATGAGAATTGGTAGATAATAGATGACACTATGCAAACAAAAATGGCTTTGCCACATTCAAATCAAACAGCTTGTAGAAAGCGAAACCTATAAAGATCGATTCATTTGTCCATCTATCATCCATCCACTGAGGGTTCATTGAATGTGTGGATATCACCATCATCATCTGTCCGTTCCTACCTTGTAGATGCCGTCGTATCTGTTCCCGTCCTCGGGGCTGTACTTGCTGTGTTTGCGGCCCTTGCAGCTGCGCACCACCCTGACAGGCTTCCCTGCCTTCCAGTTCCTGGCGTCCGCTCCATCCTTCTCATTCACTGCCGCATTGCAGTTGAGAGCCAGGGCCCTGGGTCACACGAGACAGGGTTTGGCAAATAAAATTAGAATTTAAACTAACAAAGGGGGAAAAAACAAGCTAGATTGCAGTGAACTACGAGTTAATACTTGAGACAGATGTGTTGAAGAAGTCAGTTGGCAGTTGACTGGGAGTTGCGCACACACCTGTTCATGTTGGTGAGTTTCTGATCACACGACTGCTCGGCCGTTCTCTTGTTCCCTGAGAGATCTCGCCCTCCAGAGCCAGTGTAGGTGAACTCATTCCCATCATCCTACAACCAAAAAACACACGTCATTACTGTCCTCCAACCAACAGACAGCATCAGTATCATCTTACATCCGATAGTAGTTCTCCATCAGTGTGATCCTCCAACCAATTGAAAACCAGCATCAGTACTACTCATACAACCAATAGACAACCAGTTTCATTACTAGCCGACAACCAATGGCCAGTGTAGGTACTGTCCTTCAACCAATAAGTCACTTTGGTGAAGGTTTCAATCGGTAATCATTAACCCATTACATTCACTATCATTATTAATTCATCCTGCAACCACTGGACAATCAGCACTGTTGCCTCTTTCACAAGAGATCAATCATGAGGCCATACGTTCATATTTTAATTTAACCATGGTAAAACCTTGATGCTGGCCTCTGGCTTGGCAAAACACTGTCATATTATTGATAGCATTGGGAAGCATAGGATCCATGAGAATGTGTAGGAAGAGTCAATAGGGAAGCCCAACGTACCACGTCATCCTCATAGCCCCCTGCAAGCACCAGAGAGTATGCGCCGTCGTTGCTCCTCCCATGGATCCCAGCAACGTGAGGTCTGTGGACTCCAGACTCGCTGACCTGCGCGCACATGCACACAGCAGAGGAGGAGTCAGAAGGCAGGCTTCGTACCGCTGCTCTGTCACACCTAGTCTCAACCTGACATGGGACTAAAACATGGAGAATCTTTGCTTATTAGAGCCCTCTCACCTGCACTCTAAACTTCCACAGGGTTCCTACAGGAACTCCAGGGATGGGGCCGTGGTGGTTGGAGGGCACTATGGTGCACTGCTTGGTGCGGCCTACACAAGCCATGCCCTATGAGGGGACAAGTCAGGAGAAGACCCTTAGCAGAGCACAGAAACCATCAACTGATCATTTGGAAGAAAAAAAAGAAACATGCATTATGACCCTGCTAGACTAGGTACATCTCTAAGCATGACTCAGTGCTCTTACCTTGCCCCAGTCCCGCTGGCTAGATGAACTGGCAGAGGCCATCTTAGACTTCTTCTTGCTCTCCTTTAGCTTCTCTCCGGCAAGAACCACCTCACTAGCGTCGGTGCGGCACTCAGGGCAATACCTGGAGGAGTCAAAAGATATGGGTTAACTGTTAGGGCACAAACCCAATAGTAGTCCAAAGTAGACCCACCCATTTTGACAATATTAGCTGTGGAGTCTGATCACAAAATTAGAAGTAAAAAAAACAAAACAAAACTGCCCACCTACCCCCCAGCCGTGGCCATCCACCCCCCAGCCATGCCCACCTACCCCCCAGCCAAGCCCATCCACCCCAACCATTCTCACCTACCCCCCCCCTGCCAAGCCCATCCACCCCCCCAGCTACGCCCATCTGAGCCCAGCAACTGACCAGTCCTCGTCCTCGGGGATGGTGGTGAGCGGAGGGTTGAGGCAGTAGATGTGGAAGGCCATGTCACACTCGTCACACAGCAGCTGCTTATCTGGGTCCTGCTTCACACCACACACGTGACAGTTGCACCAGCGGCAGCTCTTCTTCAGGTCGTCCTTGCAGTGCTTGCACTCGGGCCCAGTGGATCCTGAAACGTGTGAGGGAGAGAGCAAAGCTGTGTTAGGACACACGTGATTCCAATAGGGAAATATCTAACAGGACACCGATTTTGTCAGGACAGTCAAGTCACTTATTATTTGAATACCACAGTCAAAAACAAAGGGAGTTGAGCCAGGAAGTGCTCAAGGAGAGCAGAGGTTGAGACAATGAGGATGTCTCATCACAACCTATCATTTGTTGTCTGTATTAAGGGGAGTGGAAACCAGGCTAAAATACATGTCCAAACCACTACGTTACAGTCAAAATAGTTCTTAAAACGAACAGAAATATTTCCGGCATTTTACACACAGCAAATATCCCTGACGAATGATTAATCACACCACTCCACTCAAACCTACTTTTCATTGGACTGTCAGATCCTGACGCATCCGGGGCACCAGGCTCTTCTATCTTGTAGATCTCAGTCAGGAACATGATTCGACAATCATTCAAGGAGTCACCGGCGTCACTGAAATGACCACAAGCTCTTAGCAAAACCTTGCTCATGATTTGGAAATAGTAATAGTAACTAGAAAGTACATTTCCTGAAGAAAATGTGAGGTGGGCTAGCTGCTGCAGCTGTATGTAACAGCTACTGCCATTACTACTACGGACCGGGCAATCTCCATGCATCCACCGGCGAAGACTGTGCGTCTCTAGCCCACTCAGGGGCTGAATTGTGGGGTCTGTGGTGTGGACAGTGGCCTGGTGGCGAGACTCCGCCCCCTCAGGTCAGAGCCGGTTGGGGACAGTGTACCCCTCTCCGGACCACCTACCCGCCCCCACCGGTGAAGACCGTGTATCTCTAGCCCACTTAGGGGCTGACTTGTGGTGCCCGTGGCGTGGACAGTAGTGTGGTGGTGAGACTCCGCTCCCTCAGATCAGAGCCGGTCGGGGGCAGTGCAATGACCTCTGGGCAATCTCCATGCACCCACCGGCGAAGACCGTGTGTCTGTAGCCCACGCAGGGGCTGAGTTGTGGGGCCCGTGGTGTGTATAGTGGCGTGGTGGTGAGACTCCTCAGGTCAGAGCCGGTCAGGGACAGTGTAGCCCTCTCTAGGCCACCCACCTGCCTTCATCAGTGAAGACAGTAGCCGTGTCCGAAATGCCTGCTACCTGCTATATAGCAGGCGAGAAGTAGCATGCTACTTCAAAACTGCGCCTGCTTCCTCTCGCCTGCTATATTGTCGAAAAAAACGGCGAAAAACGTAGCATAGTCCAGAGCATGCTATTCCGGATGCTACGTCTTTGTTTAGCGAAATTCAGGACAGCTGTCATGGCCGACGCCAGGAAGCAGTGCATTAGCATTGTTAAAGGAGTAGTAAAGGGGAAAATCATGTTTAGCCCTGTTTTAAGGTTACTTATGATCATATACAATGGTCCAGATCAAAAAGTTGACAAAACTAGCACTTTTTCTCTACCACCGTTTTGGTCATGCAATGGATGATGGATGGTTTCTGGAGCTCTGTAGCCAGACTGCACATTCGCGAACTTGTGAACAAAATAAATACCACATACGAGCAAATATGACCTGCTCCGCTATAATGAAACTTGTTAAAACTAAGATGCCGGGATAAAGAAATAATTTTTCTAAATGATATATTTCACAGAATCGTGATTTGATGGAAGGTACTTAATGCTAATGCAGGGACATGCAATACAGCGGGGAGAGCAGTGAACGCTCATTAAAAACCCACATGAAAGTGTAATAATAATAATACCCTGATATTTGATGCTAGGCGTATATACCGGGCGTTGTGGAGAAATAAAAATACCACAGAAAACTAACCACAGGTTTGAGGTCTGGGTAACTGAGAGCCTTTTCATCTCAGCGTAACGATGTAACCCACACATTCCCGTCACCTGACTCGAGTAGCATGCTACATTTTTCTCGCCTGCTATATCATTTTCTTGTAG
Source organism: Borostomias antarcticus (assembly GCF_949987555.1). Lineage (NCBI taxonomy): Eukaryota > Metazoa > Chordata > Actinopteri > Stomiiformes > Stomiidae > Borostomias > Borostomias antarcticus. Next base: position 32,317,355 of record NC_140236.1, read on the forward strand.
TAGGTACTATATAGCATGCTACTTCTCGCCTGCTATATAGCAGGTAGCAGGCATTTCGGACACGGCCAGTGTGTCTGGGGTGTGATGCTTCCACTGTAGTCATAAAAGTGTGCCTGTGCCTTTAAGAGAGCCAGCTTGTGTCCCTAAATTGAAATCCCAACTGACACTAAACATCCCATCATTCACTTCAATGGGAATGTATGCTGGCTTCAGACGGCTCTCTCTCAAAGTATAAATGTCACAGCTTAGATATTGACACCGTAGGAATCATGGGAACATGCTGAACATTTTAATGTATAATATGTCTGTGTAGCTTAAAAACTCTAGCCATGGCTACATGTTAGAAAATGGGTAAGAATTCAGAATTAGCAGCTCAAAAGCTAGAGTGCAGCGCCATATGTTTCAATGGGAAGCGCAGTTGCCAAACAAATTGCCATACAGCGAAAACTATAAGTCACACAGCTTAGATACTTACATTGTACGAATCAGTAAAGTTGTGTGACCATTTCAATATATAATGTGTGTGTGAGCTATCAAAACTGTAGGAGTGCCAGCAGTTTACAAAATGTGTGAATATTTTCAAAGCAACAGCTGCCACCATACTGAACATTCCACCGGCAGTTTCAATGGCAAAAATTACAATGAAAAGTTAAATTACTAAAAAAATATATCAAAAATCTGAATACATCCGCTAAAGAGCTTAACATGAACATTTTAAAGTTTGAATGAAGTTTCTAGCACAAAGTATGAAGAAGTTATAAAGCGGTAAAAAACTGGAGAATAATAAGAAAGAAAGAAAGAAAGAAAGAAAGAAACAAGCTAGCCCACCTAATAAATATAAAAGCTACTCTGCAAAAAACAGGAATAAACTGACTCCCCTTTGACTATATAGAATAACTAGACAATTAACTCACTAAACTCCAGTGCCAAAACAATCTTGCTACCGTATGAATGTACGCTACACGAAGCACAGAAACGCTTACCCAAGCAGAATCTTGGCATAGATCTCGTGGACGGTACGAGTCTCCCTCTTCCTCTGGATCTCGGCATCGTACCAGTAGCCGCGCTCCTTGGGCTCGTCTGGGTTGTAGTTCACCATGACGACCATGCCTGCCTCCAGCTGGTGCCACTGGTACACTGTGCGGGCGCGCGGGCGCACATCCTTTGCCAGCAGCTGCACCACCCCGTTCTCTGGGTAGCTGGAGAGACCACACACACACAAAATCAGTATTCAGCTCATACACACTACAGGTGCTTCCTTTTTACTGCGACCATCATCAAGACTGACAAATCTAAAAGAACGTCACAGTAACAAAGGGCTGTTTGAATGCTGAGGGACTCATTACTGGTCCAGAAGTGAGCACATAAGTCACCATTCAATTCAATATTCCTCCGGATCTTACGCCCTTGCAAGCAAGCCAATGCAAGTGCGCCTCTGTAGGAGGGTGAGGTGTAGATTACCAGGCTTTACATTCCCTCTCATTTCCATCTGCCTTTAATCTAAAGTACTGCAGGCATAAGTATAACCCATGTCTGTTATGACTGCCTTACAGAAATTATGAATGAGGAGTCGAAACTATTCATGTTTAAATCCGTGAATGATGTAGGCTTAAGAGAGGCAGAAATGGGAAAACACCTACAGAACACACACACACACACCAACTCCAACTAGTTCCCCTGCATAACCGTCTGTTACATTATGATTTCTCCTCAAGAAAAATTGAAAGATTCAATGTCAATTTTGAGTTATATCTGTCCTTTAGCCTATCACTCTGGTTTATCATCACTGCTTTTGCAACTCGCTGTTGCACAGCAAAAGGTAGGCTACACTTTGTTCATGGCTAGCTAGGCTGGTGAGGAGTATTACTTTTGGTTGCTAGGGCTCATTGTTGTTTTGAAACTCCATAGCAACGTGATAGTTTTAGGAACTACCTTTCTTGTCGGAGTTCACTAAAATCGATATTAAGACACGGAAATACTAGGTATTTATCCCATAAATGTTTCCCAATATACCACGGGTTGTGCTGGTCGACGGCACTGACTGACAATGACTACAGCACAACCCGTGGTATATTGGCCATAGACCACACCCTCTCCTCTCATGAGTTATTGTTTCAATGGAACCTGATGTGAACCCACTCGGCTCACAGCAACAGTCGCCAAGCACCGATATCGGTACCAAGTATCGAGCCAAAGGCTCCAAAGTATTCTATCTGCCATCGGTGATAAGAGAATGACATTTACTGACCCAATAGTGTGATGCAATGATGCTTGGTTGAGCATTTAAAGTCATGATACAACTTTTAGGGCTCGTACACAGCTGTTCAATAATGAGTTCAACAGAAAGGTTATGTATCAGCAGATACATCAAATTCAGTATCCTGAATCAGTATCGGCAATAAAAAAAATTAAGTGGCATCGGTGCTTCCCTAGCCAAAGGTAATAAGCTACACTGCCAGCTAGCTTAACTCCCATTCTTGACATGTCAAACTCACTCTTCATATTTGACGTGGTAGAGGATGTCCTCTTCTCCCTCGGCTCCCTCCACCACAGGCGTTTTTGGGCTCTTTGTCATATTGACTATCTGGGCCTCCCACCAGGCACCCATGTTTAGGTCTCTGGCATCAACAAACTCATTGATCTATAGACAAATGCAAAAACATCAGAAAATGGCAGCTGGCGATTAACTTAGAACACTAAAGTAAAAGCAAGGAGAGTACAGTTTGATTTTATTCTCAAATGTTCAATCAATAAATACAATTAATTACGTAAGTAATTCACTGTTTAAGGAGAGTTGTCTACTCACCTTGAAGAAACCAAACCCGGGGTCGATGAGGTCGGGCGTGTCCGTCTGCCCGGAGGTGCCTGCTGCCTGTGCCTCGGGCTCTCCGTGGGTCGAGCTCTTGTCGGACTCACTCTGGGCGGAGCCACAACCAGAGTCGGAGTCCGACAGCTCGGCCTCTTTGTCCTTGCGTTTGAGGGCAGCAGCAGGGGGTTGGGCCTGTCTGACTAGCAGCTGCACTATGTCATTCAGACCCACACTATAGTCAAAGATGGTGTGGCCATCTTCCATCTGTGAGACCAGACACCAAAATTGTTTCGACGTCAGTTAGTTTGGACGTCTGTTAGGAGGACTACAGTGATAGCATTGCAGTTGAACTAACAGATGGTTAGGGACGGTTGATCCTATAAAGCCATACAGGTGTGTTTGCAGTGCTATGACAGAGTATGGCCTGAGTGACATACAAACACAAGACAAGACTGCTAGAAAATATACAGATTTTTGTTCCATCACAGTTGCAGCATCCCTTCCGAAATCAGTTATCACATTTGATTATTTTATCAGTAAGTTGACATGTCTGTGTTCCCCCCTGTTCTGTTGCTGGTATAGTAGAGTTTGTCTCACCTGCTTGCCCCTATAGAAAAGCCTCTGCCTCTCCGGCTGCACTTTGAAGAGTTCCAGGATCTTGACCCTCAAATCGTCCACCTTTGTGAGTTTGGACAAGGAGTCAATCCGATGGGTCTCCTTCCCATCCATGGTGCGCACTTGAATCCACATTGCAGCTGCCCTGTGAGGAGAGCGAGACCCGTCATGGCTTAGTAGAACAGGTGCCTGCTACGAGTTTGTGATTTTAAATCTTCCTAGTATTGCATAAAATGCGCACACAGCTGACCAATGCAATGGACTAAATCCGGCCAGAGACCAACGTGGTCGTCGAATCGGGTTAATTTCATCAGATAAAAGGATTAAGCTCTCAAACTGAATGCTGATTTCAAGACAGTGCGAGAAACTGTACTTGGCCACTCCCACCCCCTTTAAAAGTCAGCAGTGAAGCACTATCCGGGCGGGAGGGGAGTCCTGCTAAACAATGTGGCTCCCATTCACTGCAGTTGTGTCAAGCACGCTGCGAGAACACAAAAGGGGGCCGAGCGTAGACCAGTGGTGTAGCCTACATGCTTTAGTGTGATGTTGTACGTTATAAATGGTAACGTCGCACTTTGGTAACATAAACCGTCTTGACTTTATTGACGAATTGCGCTCAGCTGGGCGTCTGGTTCAGGCGAGGTCTCCTCGGGTCAGCTGTCCGGCGAGCGTGGCCATGACCATGATGAGAAACGAGCGAAAATACTTCGATTCCGTCTCGATAGCCAAAACTTCTAGCGCAGCAGTTGTCTTACTTACAGAATGACAGTCTGTCAGTTAACTGCAATCATTTAGGTGGCCATCACCAGTAGCATCAACATCCACCATGTAATCGACATTGACAACACACCACGTTACAAGGAGCTAACTTAACGTAGCCAGCGTAGCTAGCTAGCTAACGTTAGCCAAACACTCTGAACAACACAAATAACGTTAGTAACGCCAACAACACATTTCGATGCCAAACGGTTTCACGAGTGCATTATTACACGTGAATTGCGGGTGATCATTTTATTTATTGATTATTCTGCCAGCTAACGTTAACAGTTAGCTAGCCACATTGAGGTGCCCACTTTGACAAGTTTGACCTAGCTAACAGTTAGCATAAAGCTAACAACCTAGTTTAAAGAAGTTTATATAGATGTTTGAATCGTTACTCTACCTGTTTATAGTCCAAATGCAATTAAGAAAATAGCGTTAAAAGTCCCGTCAAACGTATTCCGTAAACAATTTCTTAATATTAATGCCCGCAGAACCCTTCTGAATGCTGCTGAAGACTGAATCAATGTTCGAATCTTCAATAGTTTGTTTCCCCGCCGGCCCAAAACTCTCTGTGTTGCTATTGGATGTTACTACTTCAGAGTGTGTCTCTGATAGGCTATAAACCCTGTCAATCAACATTGTGGTCGGAGCTTTCGCTCAGCGCGCGAAAACTCTGCTCTCGTCGGACTAGTTCACTTCCGAGAATTTGGCGCGAGATTATGTAAATAGACATTACCATACTCCTACTGAAAGACATAAACGTTGGTTTTTCCATTGAATTGACTTTTTTTTCATCAAGCATCTAAAGATTATTGTTGTCGCATCTTACCTCTATGTTGCACTAAGTTTATTCAAGCTGTCTTCAGCATAGCCCCCCTAAAATATGTGACCGGACGGACTGGCTGACAGCCCATATGCCGATGACGGCGCGTGTTGTTGTTGTGCCATCAAATGAAACTCGTTGTTCAGTTTGGCGGGAGAACACCTTGCCAAGTGTGAGCAAAGTACAGCACACAGTAGTAGGCCTACTCCGAATATGTAGCCTAAGGCTTGTACTGTCTTTGTCTAATGAACACTGCATGAGTTTGGTGGATAAGTTGTTTACAATAAAAAGTTTGTTTTGTAGTCACTGTGTGGTGCTGCCATTTCCTCTCTCTAATAGGAGACATCCTCAATGAGAACATCCTTCTTTTTATGCTTATTGATAGGCTACTATGCATATTCTGTATCAGCATCTGTATCTGTATCAGCAAAATCAGCATTTCCAATCCCCCTCCCCCCTCCATGTTTTGAGGGACAGCATCCTGTCTGTGACCCCATTCTTCTTTATCACTTTGTTTCCCAACAATATTCTGGTTTCTTAAATCTTATGGCAGGCCAGTCTATTATGTTAGCCTACAGATGCCCAGGCATTAATGAAAGTGGCTCAACTTGATCCATTCCTACATTCTATGTTGCAGATCTGGTATGGAAGTTATTAATACATGAATGGAAACATACTCTCCATTCTCCAAAAATAATGAGGAAAATTATAAATGATTCCATCAAAATCCGTACAAAGAGAGGTTATATTCTTTTTCACCATGTGTAGGCCCCACAGTGATTACATTGGTGCAGGAAGAAAGGAGCACATTCTCAGAGATTAATATGTCACAGAAGCACATAAACAAGATAACTTCATAACACAGGATTTACTCTATACATGTATCACATTGTGCTTATGAATGAGGGAAAACGTAAAGTTTGTTCTTCTAACACAAAATGCCACCCAAACACACAGTAAATCAATGCAGCATCAAATGCTTTAACCCCATCTGGTGGACAATCGTTTTACTGTTTTATATGAGGAGATTAATGCTCCAAAAATAATCTCCAACTGACAGATACATCTCTCAGAAAATCTCTGATGGTACAACAAATCTCAGCAAACAAAAAACAACTTGACGTTAAAAGATAAGATTCTATTTACAGATGCATGTGAACAGGCTATCAGCTGTTGGGTAAGGTTTCTGTTGGAGTGCGTGGTGATGGGTGTGGCTGCCCAGCAGGCATAGCGGCAAGCTCAGAGGCCGTCTGTACGTGGGGGACCAGGCCTTCTAGGAAGTCAGTCTGCTGCTGAGCCATGGCCTGGCAGAGCATGCTAGGCAGGACGTGCAGGCTGAGGATGATGGCGTCCAGTTTGTCCTCCAGGGTCCCCATGCGCCTGTCCAGCTCCTCGCTGCGCCGCTGGAGGTCTGAGACCAGGTCGTACATCATACACTGAGTCTGCAGAGCAACATGGGAAAACTGGTATGATCAGTGTCTGCAGTCTATGTATGGAACAAAACTTGAGGATGATGATTTATTAGGATGATGATGAGGGGAGAGGGAGGAGGAGGAGGAGATGAATAAGGGTTAATAATTTAAGCTTCTGCCTTAGCAAGATCAACAAGTGTGTTAGCCTGGTCCATGAGTTTCCTCTGCTCCATTTTGACTCTGCGTAGCCTGGAAAGAAGCAAAGCAAATGCGTTAGTTATCTTATGAGACATGGAGTGTGTAGGCTTACATACTTTGTACTGTGTATATTATAAATCACGCTATATAGAAGAGGTACCTACTGGTGAATAGCTTGAAGAAATTTACGTTGGTGTTTGCGAACCTTGGCATGATCGATTTTCTGGACTAGCCTGGTGTATTTGTAAATGAGCCATGTCTCCCTAAGGACATTAGCGGCAGTGTTTTTCACCTGTGGAACAGTTTTCGGTAAGACCATATCACAGTAGCCTACTGTTCCAGCAATGACAACAAAGCCATTAATACGTATTTTCCATTCACCCGTTTATAGAGCTGTGTGTCCATCATGAAGTTGTGAACATGCTTTTCAGCCCTGGTCAACTCAGACTTCCTCGCAACCACGGCCACCACCAAGGCAGTACAGCCAGCCCCCTGAGGAGTACATCAAACACAACGTTTTACGAGTTCCTGTGTTGTGGTCCTATCATTCATATTTCTACTCTTATCACAATAAGAACTCACCATGATTCCAGTCAGCAGGCACACTCCTTTTCCACAGTAAGTGTGAGGAACCATGTCTCCATAGCCGATGGAGAGGAAGGTTATGGAAATTAGCCACATTGCCCCCAGGAAGTTACTGGTTACCCCCTGAGAGTCATGATACCTGAGGAAGCAAAGAAACTCAGCATTTCCACGGGAAGGCCAGTGGGTGCCAAGGACCTTACTTTGCTTTTGAATTTTCCAACTGACTAGAGCGACAAGAGAAGTATAAGACTGTATGTGTTGAATCTGTGCGATATGCAACACAGGTGCATATAGTAATATAGTATGCCTTCTGCATACTGTGGAGACGCCTCATCACTTTGGAGGCAATTTACATGTTTATATATATATATATATATACTGTACATATATATGTATATATATATGAGGCTAATTAACTGTAAATAATTGTTATCATAAAACTCAACTCATGGCTTTAAAGCTATATTCATTGATTTTATTTTACCACTAGATGGCAGTGGGACTCGTGCAAACTTGTTTATAAACTAATGGCTAAAACGAATGGCCAGAGCCATATAAGGCACGGAGTCCGGAGCAAAGGCTCAGGCCAACTATTGATAACACAGGTTAAATGCTGGAATAACAACAGCCAGGCGACCGGTAGGGATGAGTCATTGAAGTAGGACGCTGTTAGGATGCTATGGCTCAATGAAATAATCTGATATTAAGTGGTTTTAATTAGTTTTGTCAATGTGAATAAAATCAATGAATGCAGCTTTAACCATGCCTTTAGCCCAATTCAGCATGATAAGGCCCATGGGTTGGATTGTGGACATGTGGCAAGCCCTGTAAAGAACAGCTTTGGCCTGCTGTGGAAATGAGGCTATTGCTCATTATGTCATATTAGCATGGAGGGAGCAAAAAGAAAAAGCCTGGGTGTCTGAATCTGAACAGCAGTGACAAGAATATGTTTATGTTTTAGTGCTATGATCTATAATTCTAGGTTAGGCCTCTGGAGTGTGAGATACAGCATATGTGGCTATGAGTTGGGCCTGTACCTCTCACACACACGGACCGTCCAGGCCGCAAGGATCCAACAGGACACACTGAAGACCAGCAGCACGGTTCCAGGGCAGATGGTCATCAGGGTCTTCATGACGAAGCGCGTGTCGAAGCTGATCTTGTTCAGGGCGCCGATGCTCCGTGAGGAGGCGTCTGTGAACAGCTTGCTGTGGAGCAGCATGACTCGGCCAATCAGATAGAGGCGCAGGAACATGGGAATGGACAGGATGATGTCGACGTCCACTTTGGCCACGGACGACAAAGGGCCAAGCGCGGATGAACTGTGGATGAAGGGTTGCCGCGGTGTCCAGGTGAAAACGTACCGGCCGGGGATTGGGTGGATGGCGCATACTAGGAGTTCCAGGATGACAACGAATATCCGCTCGTAGGTCATGGCTATCCTCCAATCATCTGCTCCGTTGTCCACCATGAAGAGCTAAAGACATGGAAGGAGAGGAGGGAGAAAGGGATGTTTAGACTAAGAGAAACAAACATCATTGCAATTAACATTTACAGTGTTCTCTTCTATTCTTTCAACACATTTACTTTGTAATTACAGTTTAGTGGCACGTTGCCTCAAGGATTATGGTGTTTGGCTCCTTACCTGTATCTCTCTAGCATGGTACATTAGTATGAGGCCTAGCAGTATAGCAGTGGAGATGCTTATAATGCATTTCAATGCAAACGAGTATGTAGAGTCCTGCAAAAAACACAGGTAGAGAGGCCAATCATCAACAATGGAAATAGCTCCCCATGAGAAAAGGAACACAGGTAATAATCATCTCACAAAGACGATACCAATCCATCTCCTTAACAACATTCATCAGCTTATTCTTGTGTAACAGCAACTGATGTATCATATTTTACCTTGGTGTAAACTCCCCAGGACAGTTCTGTCTCGGTCACCATGACAATGATCCCGAACATCCCACAGATCAAGGCATAGTCGCTTAACTGTTTACGTTTCCCGAAGAGAGCCCTACGTTGGCCCAGTCGGTAACCAATGTCTTTTGTCCTCCTTTGTGGTGCATCCTGTCCCGCCCTGGTCAGACTGTCACTGTTGGCCTTACTGGAGTCTTCTCCGACACTTTTGGAGAAGACCTCCTCTAAGAATGAGCTCTGCAGAATATGGACAGGCTGTCTCTCTGAGTCCAGATCTGCTATGTTGAGTCTAGAAGTCCCATGGCTGTCCAGGAGTCTCACAGCATCCCCATTGAATGTACCAATGGTCATGAGGGTGTCTGAGGGTGGTAAGACGCTCTTGGAGAGGGATGACTTTGATCTGCCATGGACTGGAGTCTTGGTATGTGGGTTTACCTGCTCAGGGGAAACAGAACAACATTCATCCCTGCATTCTGAATGTTGGAGCTCGCAAGGCCTTTAGCAGACCTTGCACAGAGATGGAGAGAATTCCACAGAGAAGATTAAGAGACGATTAACAGAGAAGTTAGTTGACAAATCATGGACGTTTTGAAATATGTGAATTTATGCAGCTGTTTATTCAGTTAAAATAGAAAGTTACGCGAGCATTTGTTGCATGATTGTGTACCTGATTTCCACCTTGCTTGTGCCTGTTCTCATCAAAGAAATGGTTCTCCTGCCAACGATTGCTACTGGTAGAGGAATAAACACTACCCTTGTTGCTGGTTGTCACGGATGACCTCCTTACTTGTGGGGTACTGGTAAATGGTGGATGGGCTGAGAATTCGTGACATCTAAGGCAGATGGGTTGGTGTTTCTCATCCGATGTGCAGCAGTTGTGTTCAAAGTCGTGTTGGGGATCTGAGTCTTTCTGAAGATCCCGCTGAAGCAATGTTGGCTGGTACCCACAAAGGTTTTCACGGTCACTGACATGGCAGTTATCCAAACCGCTACCTAACATCCACTGATGTCCAGCTTGTAAGGGAGGTTGTTGCTGGTCTTGAGACTGGGACAATATCAGATGCTGCCTTGCTTCACTTGAATAAATGGAATTTAGAGGTATATTGAGAAGATGTTCTGGGTTTTCTGTGGTTGATACACATGGAAAGTTATGGTCTTTGAACTTTAAAAGATTATAGTGTTTCTGTTGGTGATGCTCATTTAAACCTTCTCCTCTGCAAATAGCCCTTTCCTTCTTTTGTGCCTCTTGATTTAAATCAGGAGTGAAAACATTTGTTGTCGACGGCACTTGGGAATTCTGTTGGTGAGTGTGGGTAAGCTGCTTAGTGGAAGGGTTTCCCCTCTTGGAAAAACTGGTGAGGCAATCCTTGAAGAAGCCCTGCTTTGACCGAGGCTGAAAACTAGCAGCCTCTGAATCAAGGAGTGCGTTGAGAGAAGGACGATAACAGCTGCAGATCTGGTTGGGACGTTCCATGGTGGTCCCATGCCACTCGGCAGACTGAGGGGAACCCAGCTGAAAGTCAGAGGTATTGCCCACCTGGCTGCAGAATCGGAGTAAGTATTGATTGCTTAGTTGTGAAAGTGTAGTGCTACGAGTTTTATATGGTGAAGGCTCTTGAGGAATGCTTGGTAGGGCAACCCCATTTCTGGTTACCTGTGTGGATGCAGTTGAAATGCAGTTGGTGCCACGCTCCCGTGTTGGGGTTTGGGGATGAAGGGCCATTCCAGAGTATCGATATCTCATCACCTCTGGGTGGTTGTTAGGAAGTGACTGCCGTCCTGAGTTGCAGTGATCGGGGTCACGGTCGTGACAATCATCTCCAGTCGAGTCAAGGCGATGCGTCGCGTTGGTGGGCTTCACCAGGACCAGCCTCATACTTTCGAAGAACACAAGTCTAAGAGACTTTTAACACACTTTTAACACAGTTTTGGAACCCCAAAACTTTTCAAGGAGATGAAGTCCTTGTCAAGGAAAGGATGAGTGATCAATAGATATTTGATGCATTGAGATCAAGTTGATGAGTGAGAATCTGCACTCTGGCATTACATCCGGGTTATAGAGCGTTCCAAAATGGAATGACCTGTAAGACAGCAGGACAATCATTGGGTGGCAAGTTGTAATTGTAACTACTTAGAATGTTTTGTATATATTATGCAAGTATGCAAGTATGCAAATTATAACATTTGTTCAGACTGTACCGACTACATTAAAGGTGCAGTATGCGGTTTGTGATTTCCTGTCAGATTTAGGATTTTTTTTTTTTGGAAAAATTTTAAAAAATGCAACCAAGAAAATCCCCACCTCTCCCTTGAGGTCTCCCTCCAAAGCCAATAGGGACTTTAAGCAACGATGGTTTTCAGGACTGCTACGGTGGCCGGAAATAGATCTGCTATGACGCTATCGCCGTAGCGGCCAAAATTGTTAAGCAAACAGCCGACCCGTCCCTACGGTGAAGCGTCTCCGAGACGAAACAGGGGGTTTTTCCGTTGTAGAATCAGCTGCTATGGCAGGCAGGTTTATCTATCGGGCACTGATCCATTTCCGGTCACCGTAGCGGCCCGTCGTAGCGGTCGTTGCTTAAAGTCCCTAATGATTCCAAACTGGGGGAAAACAAGTGACACTTTCTAGGCAGGTAGGTAAGTAGGTTGACAGACAGGTAAGCTACCCCATCATTTCAAGGTGGCAACTCAAAATGATTAGACACACTTATTACTGTCCTGCGACTTCCACAGATTACAGATTTATTTCATTTTAATGTCAAAGCACTTTATTTATTGATTTCTGTCAGGATGTAATGACAAAAATTGTCTTAGAAACCACATGCTGGTCGAAAAAATTAATGGAGGTGAATGGCCGGCTGTGTTTATGGTTTGTGAACCCGCCCTGTGATTTGGATCCACTCCAAAATGTAATGGGTTCTAAATTGGCCCATGCTACACCCCTCCATCAATTTTTGTGAAAATTGGTTTGGTAGTTTTTGCGTAATCCTGCTAACAGACAAACAAACAAACAAACAAACAAACAAACACATGCCACCGAAAACATTGTTTGGATTTTCATATCACTGAACTATCCCTTTAATTTCTTATGACATTTAAATGTACGAGGTGAACTGGGTTACAGTGTCTTAAATGGGAGACTGAGAAGCTCCTGTCAAAAGCAGATGTGCTCCGCAGATGTTATTTAACTAACATGGAAATCAGCATATGAGTGCTGAGGGCATATTGTGTTTGAATTAAATAAAACCATAGACATTGATGCAAATGTATATGTGAATTTGAAACATTTATAGCACTTTTTTTTGTTAGATATGTACAAATAATCCTATTTTTTGATGAAACGTCACAGTTTATTCAAGTGATTCGAATTTTGTCAATGGCCAAAAACCTTCTATAGGAGTTTTGTATTGATACAGCATATAAACACTAACAGACTAGATAATAACTAGTGTTTAAAAAAAAAAAAAAAAGTATCATTGGGCTCCATGTTTAGCCTAACATTTTCTTTGTACTACATGAAGATAATTCAAACCTAAAGTAGTGCAATGTATCACTTATCCAGTGTTAAACAACATAAACAATGAAAAGGCTTCATTTTCTTGTCTCAGTCTCATCACAATAATCAGAGAATTTATTCAATGGATCATCATGATCAGCACAGATAGTCACACTCTCTCCACTGACTCAAAGATTTCCAATGGTCCCAACTTTAGATTCTTACCTCACTTATTACCTTTCTCTTCCTTCAATCTCTCCATCCTCAAAGATGCAGGGTGTCCTAATCAGAGATGGTCTGGGTCAGTAGTACAGCCAGACAGTTAAGATGAGCTCCAGACAGCAGACTGGCTCTTCCTGGTCCCTACAGTACACTTGATAGAGGTAGTGTCGGGCCGCTTTCCTTTGAAAGTAATCATTAGGATTCAAACTGAAGAAAGGGCAGCTGCTAGCCTAGTTAAAAGCTTGCCATGCAAATGTACCCAGGGACAAAGCAATAGGTCCGCCCGACACACTGAGAAGCATCTAATATTGGATCTGAAGCAATAAGGAGGACATCACAGATACGGCCTCAAAGAGTGGCCATAAATAGGAGACAGAATTGCTGGATGGTGTGGGAGGTGTATGTCTGTGTGTGTGTGTGTGGGGGGGGGGGGGGTTGCTTTCAATTCAGAATGGTAAATAGGGGACTGAGAAACTTGTCATTGATGCTCCATAGTTCAAAGGCCTTCACAGGGCCTCTTATCTTGTCCACACCACAAGGACAGATGGGACAAAGTGTCTTTTATTTCCGGACATGAATGAATGAGTCAAGCAAAACACAGGGATGAATTCATCTCACCAGTTCCCAACATGCTGGACTATTCTCTGCTCCTCAATGTGTATCCTATACCGTTATCAGAAACATACAGTGGTAGTTAAAAACAAAGCAGGTTTAAAATTCTAAATAACAATGGGAGCTATCTGTCCCATCCTGAATTCAGATGTTTGGCCAATGAATTAACTACAATTTATTTAATCTGTGTAGAGAGAAAACCAGGAAAGAAACAAGTGGATTCCTTTCAAATGATATAGAAACATGATTCTGATTATACTGTAGTATTTAGTTGTTCAATGTTTTTTTTTTTTTCATTTTCACAGCCGCTGTCATGGAAAATACATGTATCAAGGGCCATTCTACTCCACTCAACTGTTTTAAGCTGTCATTTGTATTTTGTCTGTGTTTGTGTGTGTGTGTGCTTCATTGAGTGACTCTTTACTGAGCTGATGTTACACATTCTGCATTTGAGTACCATTGCCTATACATTACAAATGGACCTGAGATCTGTTACGAACCACAACTTTCAAGAATCAAACTTCTGAAGGGTTAAGAGCTATTAATATCATTTCACCCTACTGTGTTCAATGTTTTTCCCCATTTTCTCTCCATGTTGATTTAACTGAGGTTGCGCTCTCCTGGCAACAGGCAATTTGACAAAGACAGCTGTGTGCTGGGTCAGCATGTCAGCGAGTGAATGTTGCTGTGGTGTAAAAAAAAAAAAAAAACTTTGCAGAAAGGGACGGGACAGAGCGGTCACTGATCAGATAAATAATAGCAAAGCTCTATCAAAGGAGATGCTTCAATTCCTGTAGAGGCCTCGTATGTCAAGCAGCAGAGGAAAAGGAATTATTTATCTCCATTTCGAACCCACGATGGTACACCACTATCTGAGTCCCAACTTTATCAGCAATTCAAACATCAGAATGAAAATGTGGGACGACTATGGTCAAATGAAGTGCACTGGGTGAGAGTATGAGAATCATAGTCAGGTCCACCTGGGCATCATCATCATCATCATATCACAATTCAGCTGAGGACAACCCCTTGAGTTACAGGGGGATGGTCATCAGTTAACTAGAATAAGGCCTGCACACAGCTGAAAGACTGCTTGTGATTAAATGACAACACCTTTTTATTTGAGAGAATGACCTAATAAGCTATTGTTTGGTTAAGCACCAGCAGGTCCTTAAGCACAACCCATAAGATGCAGCAAGGGTTACGGTATTTTGATTTCCATTTCCACTTAAGTGAATGTCACTCAATATCTTGATGAAACAAACTAGGCATCATAACCTGGCATGTGAAAGTTTAAGTAGGTATTACATGATACCTATTAGGCACTTGCACTTTTCTGTTGAGAGTTCAAATAGCCTACATCCTGACCTCTGTAGTAAAAATAATAATCTAATTTCATATATGAGTAACAGTAATGGCATTTCTCTGAAAATCAACCATATTCAACAGTAACAAGAATCTGTTTCAGATCTACACTGGAAGCGTTATTTGAATTGCACCCTAGCAACAAACCCTAGCAAAGTCTCGCGATGCCAGACTGTCGTTTAGAGACCGACTCGTGAGTTTATAAAACAGTATCTGATACTTATCATAGACCCTTTCTTAAATCAGGCAAGCAGAATGTAAGTGTCATAAGGGGAAATATGTATTCACATAGCACCTAACAAGCACTGTTGTGCAATATACCCACAAGTAACTGTCTAGTCATGTCAACTTGAAGAGATGCAGGAGGAGATAACCAGAGATGTCGAAAGAGTGAAGACCATTCAGTCTCACTGTCAAAAATAAAAGATATGCTCACAGTGTTTAGAAACGTTTTATTTCATATGTCCAGCTCCACCCCTCTCTCTCACCCCTCCCCCCTTTCAACTGAAGTGCCAGAAATGTAAAGAAATTCTAATTTAATTAAAAAACCTGTGGGGATGCCTCAACATTGGGCATGCACAGACACAACAATCAATGGCTTGCGACCTGGGAGTGGAAATATGAATCAGAATGGAACAGAAGTTAATATTGTTTTAGAGTGGGAGGGGAGCGGGGCGGCCGGTGCAGCCAATCCTCAGCAACATTTTCATAACGGGGATAAATGATAGCTAGCATCTTCCAGAGTAAGGTCCCAGTGTGCATAGGCAGACAGTCTTATGGAGTGGGTTCACTTGCTGTTGTAGCTGGAGAAGCGCTGGTTGAGTGGGTTCTCCGGGGACTTCATCCATTCCTTCTTCAGTTGTTGCTTGAGCTGGGATAACCTCATGTTGGGGTTCTCCATTTTAAGGCGTGGCATGTTGACCTCCTCGTACGCGGCGAACGCCGCTTTCATCCTGCGCTCCGGATGGCGGTCAAGCTCCTCGCTTGTGCTGTGTAGGGAGAGAACGGAGGGAACGTGAGGATGAGGTGCTTAAAGGTCAAGATGTTGAACTATGACTTGAACTACGTCATGCTACAAATATTATGATCCCATAACACCAGCTTCATTATCATACATTTTTATAATCTAGAGCATGGAAGGCAGCATTATAATATGCTCTATTTTGAATATGTGAATCATAAAAACTAAAAGGTTTGCCCTGCCCTTTAGCTTTTTGCCTGATTTTAATAACCTAATAAACCTTTTGACTAGTTCAAATGTTATCCCTGAAACCTCCATTCAGTGCTCAGACCCTGGTTGGTACCTGAGCACAGCAATGGCATCCTCTATGGTCCTGGCCTCCACTGTGCCTTCCTCAAGCTCAATCCTGTTTACATTCTCCTCCAGGGGAGTCTCCAGGTGGCTTTTATCTGTGGACAGGAGAGGGAGAGGGAGAGAGACGGACAGGCAGTGGGACAGAGAGGAACAAAGACAGTGGGAGACAAAAAGAGGACATGGACAGGGAAAAGGCACGGAGAGGGACAGAGTGGGAAAGAGAGAAGGGCAGGGGCGATCGGAGAGAAAACGCAGGAGTATCAGAACCTGTGTGCTGTCCGGCTTAATGAACTGGAGAAAGACACAGACAGGATGACAATTAGTACCTTTCTGTTGGGGATCTTCCTCCAGATTTTGCTGCTCGATGCCAAGCGTCTCCTCGATCTGTGCCCGGGTGACTTTGCCGCCGGTCGCCTCCTTGGCAGTCAGTTTTCCCCGGGTCCTTGCACTCTCCTCATCCAGAAGCCGCTGATTCTCCTTCTTCCTCTCCAAAGCTTCCAGACGTTTCTTTTCCTTGTCATCCTGTAAGGGACCACAGACAGGTGCGTTTTTTTCACATTTTTTTTTTTCCCCCACCTCAAGTTTGCAGGTACATTCTTCCATCATAATCAACACATTCAATTAGACCTTGCTCCTGCACGTTGCCACTCCAACACCTACCATAATACAAACAGACAGAGAAGCAAAGAATCAAACAGAGAAGCGGAAAAAAGATACATACATATATATATATATATATATATATATATAAAGTTAGAAACTGTTTGCTTATAAATGCATCTGTATATAGATGGACCAGGCCTCTACAGTGTCTTGACTTGCACCATGAACTCTTGCTGTCTAAGCAAGAGTGTTGGTGACGAATGAGTCAAGTTTACTTCCTAGGCTGCCGATAAAAAGGTAACAACTTGGCCATAGAAGATTTTAACCACTGGGTAGCAAATTCATCCCACAGTGTTTGACAGATGCATTTACAAGCAAACAGTTACTAACTGGAAATCTGCTTCAGGAAATCACTCGTCCACAGATGGGTTCAGTGTGACAGAATACAAATACTGCTCTCAACCGTCTTAACATGAAGAGGCTCACCTTTCTCTCTC
Organism: Borostomias antarcticus; assembly: GCF_949987555.1. Taxonomy (NCBI): domain Eukaryota; kingdom Metazoa; phylum Chordata; class Actinopteri; order Stomiiformes; family Stomiidae; genus Borostomias; species Borostomias antarcticus. Next base: position 32,334,592 of record NC_140236.1, read on the forward strand.
AACCGTCTTAACATGAAGAGGCTCACCTTTCTCTGCTCTTTCTTCAATACATGTTTATCGCTCTCCTGCCACATCGCATCCTCCAGCTCCTGCTTCTTGCGGGCATCTTCCACTGCTTTGGCCTCTGCCTTGCGGGCCTTGGCAGTGGCTGCCTTGGAGTTCTCACCTTGGAACTTCTTCGGCATTCCTAAAGCTACTCTTCACCTGGTGTGGGGACAGAATCAAATGCAACTTTGGAACATGGTTTGGTGTTAGCTTGCCATCAACCTTTTCAAGCCTTCTATAACCCGTTCCTAAAGAGCTATAGAAATGTAGCCCACTAGCTTGCCAGGTCTCTGCTGGACAAGCTCGCTAGCAAGCTGGCAAGTTCCATTTCCATAATCAGCAAGTTAACGTTACTGTCAAAATGTTCAGCTTGAAAGCTAGCAGGCTAACGTTAGCTGCCTGGCAGGTGGACACAGACAACAGCGAAGGTTAGGCTTAGGGCAGCACAGGCAGCATTTAAGCATGATTAGCTAATTATTTCAAACAAATAGGAGAAGAAGGAGAAGAAAATATATCGTACCTGAACTACAACTGTTTATTGTTAATTCGAAGAGGCTTCCGCCACCCCCCCTTTCCTGACATTGACGCACGGTGATGACGCGAGCAAAAATGGCTGCATTTCAATTAAAGGGCCAAGAAAGAGAATAGTTTCCACCGGCCACTTTTCCAACACCAGATATTTTCGGATGCTAATGTGATTTACAAGAACAAAACAATTTATGCACCTCGTCGATGCTTTCCATCACACAGCAATAATATTTATCTTCTGAATTAGTAATGTGGCAGGTGACCGCAAGAGGGAGTCTTCAGTCGCTCAACGCGCGCATGACGTGGAGCACTATGGAGCAAACTGGAGAGGCTCTAAACAACGGCCCGGACTTGGCTGGAAATGAACCTATTCGTGGCCACACCAAACGAATAAAGGAACGAGAAAATGCTGCCCTGCAAACAACTTTAACGTCTGTGAGAATGGAGTCAGAAGCCACCGTAGATTGCGGGACGGGCGGAGGCCAAGAAGAGAACAAACATTCGAATGGTTTGTCTTCCGACGAGACAGGAGCGCAACCACAAACCACAGACCCGAGTTCGGAGGTTGAATCAGATACTGATGTTAACAAGGACCAGGTTGAAGAGAGGACCCTCACGGACCACTTGAATAAGCGACTTCTGTCCTCATTTTTGGAGAAGTTGAATCAGAAAGACTTGGCTCTTCCTGGTATTCAGCGCCTGGACTGCGCTATAGCAGACGAGGATTCGAACAGGGCCGCGGAGGAATGGTGACGGGAGATAGACGACCAGAGGGGCTAATGGAAGGCACCATTTCCACAACAACCCTCATTGCTTCACCATTGCTTCAACAAGCAACACACCGTGGTTCAATATTGTTGTGTTGCTCACAGCAATAGCAGGCCAAAGGGAAATTGGTTTATCTCTGCAAGTAAATGTCACTTTACTGTATGGTAGACTGACCATGCCATGGTCCATGGGCAGGGAGATGGCTTTTGCCGGACAATATTAACCTTGCAGGGCAAAGTTAACCTGTGACCTCCTCAAACGTCGCCTAAATATGAGGGTCTAGCATGTATGCGTTTTCATAGCATGCATGCTTCATTTTGGGGGGAAATGCATTATGGCAAAAGCATAAAACGATGACAGAACATTCAAATAAATCATATGCATATTATAAGGTCGTGGTGCATGTCTGCTACAGTTCTTAAATTCAGTATTATTTTGAATTAAATGGTCCAAATATTTACATGGCGATTAAATTGTTTACATTTTCGCCAGCAGGTGTCACTATCGGCCTAGGCTCTAGGTCCATACAGGCAGCTGGCACTTCTCATGAGACTGTCGATCCACCCCAATTTCAGCCTTTGCCCAACCCCTTCGATTAAAAAATGCAATCAGGTACAGCTGTACCACCCACATCTATAATGCAGCCGACAGACAGAGCCACTCCCTGATAAGACGGAAGCCTGTATAAATGTATTTTTGCACCATCATGTCTTTGCACTGTCCTGTCCTATGTCATCTCCATCAGCCCATGCCATTACCCTAGTCAAATCCCTAGTATGTGTAAACCATATACATGGCCAATAAACTGATCTTGAATCTAAAGGTGCCTCTACTTCATACATTTCCTCTGCATATTTGAATTACTGGGACAAAAACAGACAGGCTAGATTTGCTGCTAAAACCTATTTATAGACATCATCCGTTCACGAACTTGAGAAACAGCCTACAGCCAAAGACCACAAATAAGCTATCAATTTTGCAACGAAATGTCAAAATTAAGACCAGGATTGATTTTCCGCTCTGTGTACGCCTAAAACATAGGTATTTCACTGAAAGGTTTTTGTTGTAGCCTATAACTCATTCAATTGCATAACTCACGTGAGAAGATCCTGTCATTGAAAGATTATGTATTCCTAGTATGTAACATTTATTATCATCCATCCATCCACCTTTATATTGGATCAATTATATCAAACAAAGATCAATAAGATAAAATAAGGCAGAAATGTAACTACATATCTCATATCCTTTGCTTGTACTACCAGATATATGCTTTTAAGTACACAGTATGCCTGTGGCATAGCTCACCATGATCCTGACTGGGCCCCACAGCAGCTCCAAAATAGAGGTAGGGCACAGAGTAAATGTCCTGTAAGAAAAAACAAAAACAAAGTAAAAGCTCCATAGAATAGTCCCAACTTTAGATTCTTACCTTCTGGCTCTTCATTCACTTCCTCTTGTCTGTCCATCCTCAAAGATGCAGGGTGTCCTAATCAGAGGTGGTCTTGGCCAGAATGTCACAGTTAAGATGAGATGCTGAAGTAGGTCTCCAGACAGCAGACTGGCTCCTCCTGATCCCTATAGTTGACAGAGGTAGTGTAGGGCCGCTTTCCTTTGAAAGTAATCATTAGGGTACATCGGAAACATACAGCTGTAGTTAGTCATATTCTTGAGATAAAAAAGCGGGTTTTAAATTCAAAATAACAATGGAAGCTTTCTACCCCATCAAATGAAGATGTATCGCCGATTAATGTCCTACGATTTATTTAATCTGGGTAAAGAGAGTACCAGGAAAGAAATGAAGTAGTGGATTCCATTTGAATCATACAGAACTGTGGCTACAATTATGGCATTTACAGCCTGATACATATTATGTAATTCATTTTTATACCCGATGTTATGAAACACCCATCAAGAGCCATTCCACTGCACTAAACTGCTTCAGGCCATCAGTTGTATTTAGTCTTTGTGTGACTGCGTGTGTGCGTGCGCTAAGTTATGTTACTGGACCCCCAGAGATCTGTTACAAACCACAATCACAATCACATTTCTGAAGGGTTAAGACATGCTCAAGAACACAGGGTGAAATTATATTATGTCTATCAATGTTTTTCCACAATTTTCTCCCCATGTTGGTTTAACTGTGGTTGCTCTCTCCTGGCAACATAATATTTTACAAAGGCAGCTGTGTGCTGGGTCAGAAAAAAACCTTTGTAGATATGGATGGCACAGAGCATGGTTAGATAAATAGTTGCAAAGCTCTATCAAAGGAAATGTTAGATTTAGCACTCCCTGCATAGGCACTGAAAATCTGAATTGGTTCTCAAATGATTTTATCTTGTTAAATATAGGTCCAATAAATAAATAAGTGGAATAATACTGTAGAAGCAAGTCTTTGTGTAGGTTTCTTTTGAGAACTGAGAAATAGTCCAACAAATGAGAGTCAATTACTTTACGTACAAATTTAGATGCAATTTATTAGGTGTTCTTTGTGTTACAGCTTTCACTGAAACTAAAAAGGTACACTGTCCACGTCAATTGGTTTGAATAAGATTTTGAATCCTTCTGACATCCGTAGCACAACTGAATAGACCTGTAAGGTACTGTTGCTGAGAAAAGAGCAGAGAAAGAGGAATGGCTGACTCTCCATTTAGATTGACTAAAGTCAAATGAAATCCACTTGATGAGAGTATGAGAATCACAGTCAGGTACACCTGGGCATTAGAATGTGAAGAGAGGTAAAGGTTGTTATGTCACACAAACACTCCCATCATCATCATCAGATCACAATTCAGCTGAGGATGACCCCTTGAGTTACAACGGGATACAGGCCAGGGCCGTCAGTTAACTATAAAAGGCATGCACATTTCCCAGTGTACATAGGTAGACAGTGGGTTCACTTGCTGTTGTAGCTGGCAAAGCGCTGGTTGAGTGGGTTGTCTGGGGACTTCAGCCATTCCTTCTTCAGTTGCTGCTTGAGCTGGGCCAGTCGCATGTTGGGGAACTCCATTTTAAGGCGCTCCATGTTGTTGTCCCCGAACGTGGCGAACGCCGCCCTCATCCTGCGCTCTGGATGGCGGTCGACATCCTCGCCCACGTGAGCGGGAGGACGGACCCTCCACTCTGGATGGCGGTTGACATCCTTGCTCACGCTGTGAGTGAGAGAACGGAGGGATGGTAAAAAGGAGAGGTGTAGGTCAAGATATTGAACTATGAACCTATAGGCTATACAGTAGGTCTCTAATTGGATCAGCATTTTCCAGGAGTTTGCTGTTGTTGTTGTTGTTGTTGCTGTTGTTGAATGTACAGTGTTTTCTAACGTTTTATGTTTCTTATGTGTTATGTATGCTGTATGTACATTTTATAATACATGTTTTATAATGTGCTACTATGATATAGCTAACATAGTTATTTTACCATTTAGGTACAGTAAGTATATATAGGCAGGTAAGTAGGGCCTAAGGAGAAGCAGGAAACATTATCCCATGGGACCTAATTTTGGGAAAAATATGTACGGTAGTCAATGGCTTGCCATGCTGTCATGCTGCCCATGATCCCAAAACACCTGCTTTTCCCCGTTGTTCACCTTTTCCCTGCTGTTAATGCTTTACCTTTGACTAGTTACAGTTTTAGCCTTGAGTTCTCTATTCACCGCTCTGTGGCTGGTACCTGAGTTCAGCAATGGATTCCTCTATGTCGTCATCCTCCTCCTCCTCTTCCTCCTCCTCAAGGCCAATCCTGTTCACATTCTCCTCCAGGGGAATCTCCAGGTTGTTGAGGTCTGTGTATGGGACAAAGAGAGGGAAAGAGAGACCTAGAGAGAGGACAGGGAAAGGGAGAGGGTACGGGAAGGACAAAAAGAGAGAGAATCAGGAAGAGAAAGAGAGAGAGACGGGGGAAAACAAAGACAGGGAAGACAGAAGGAGGACGAGGAAAGGAGAGAGAAAACACAGGAGTATCAGAACTGTCTGGTTATATAATCGAATGGAGAACAACACAGACGTGGTGAGAATCAGTACCTTTCGGTTTGGGCTCTTCCTCTTGCTTTTGCTGCTCGACGTGAACCTTCTCCTCAGGCTGTGCCTGGGTGACTTTGCTGCCGGTTGCCTCATTGGTGGTTTGATTCTCCGGTGTTGTTGTTTTCTCTGCATTCTCTTCATCCAGAAGTCGACGACTCTCCTTCTTCCTCTCCAAAGCTTCCAGGCGTCTCTTTGCCTTAACCTCCTGGTGAGTGAGTGACCACAGGCAGGTGCATTTACAAGTGGATACTAACTGGATCACATCAGGTTGGGTGATAGGACGATGGTCCGTCAACAATGATTAACAACCATCATAGATGAATCAGGACATCCCAGCGCAATGATATGTAGACTATTTGAATTTGAGTGGCACCCCATAGTAGGCCTAGAGCAAAGTCAGTGAGCGCAAAACTGGGCAGTAGCAATGCCCTGCTAGCTAGCTAAGTAAGCACTGCTAAAAGTAGCCTACCTCAGGTGACTTATTCTTTTTCCATTTTCAATATAAATAAATTTGTATGGCGAAGTGGTGGGCAGTGGCTAGTTTTCAGTGCAAAACTAGAATGGAGAAGTAAGACGCCTCATTCCCTCCACTAGTCTGGGGGTCCACCTTGGGCAAGTGGTAGTACCATCCTAGTCCCCCTACCTGGAGTTACAGGAAACAACCCCTGATGACAGAACAACAAAAAGGAAGAGCGACCCGGCCCGGAGGAAGCCCGGGGCCCTCGTCTGGAGCCAGGCCCAGACGGAGGGCCTGCCTGCAAGCGCCTGGTGGCCGGGCTTACCACGGAGCCCGGCCGGGCCCAGCCCGAACAAGCAACGTGGAAGCACCATCTCCTCCTCCATCGTCCCGTGGACCCACCACCCGCAGGAGGAATTGTCGGGGTCGGGTGCGCTGCCAACTAGGTGGCGGTGAAGGCGGGGGGCACCGACGGACCGGACCCGGACGGCAAAGGCTGGCTCTGGGGACATGGAACATGACCTCGCTGGGGGGGAAGGAGCCGGAGCTTGTGAGGGAGGTGGAGCGATACCAATTACACCTGGTGGGGCTAACCTCCACGCACAGCACCGGCGCCGGAACCAAACTCCTGGATAGGGGTTGGACCCTGTTGGACCCTATTCCAAAATGTCCCAGGTTATGTAGACTAACGTTGTATAAAAGCAAAAACTCACTCAGGGTTGTTAGGATCACATTCTGCGCCTCCTGGTGCCTCGAGTCACCGCAGCACAATCACTAGGCCTACTCTCATGAGCAACCCTAACCCTAATCATGTTATCTCGTGAACGAAAATGCCTATTTCACCATTTCATAAGTCTTCAAAAAGTAGACTAGCCTATAGCGCAAGAGAAGCAATCAGCCTAAATGCAGGGCACTTAATTAAAACCAGTAGGCTACTACAGTAGCCTAGGCTATTAAATAATTCCGTGAATCATTTCAATCTGTCTGAAAGTAGGCAATTGAGATGAACTGATAGGCCTATTGATAGCACAATTGCAAGTAGCCTAAACGTTTGATGCATGCCTGTTATTGCATAATGCATTTAAAACACGAAGTACAATAGAATATGGACAACTTACAAGTATTTTCTAGCGTACCCTGATTTGTGGTAGAATGCAAGAGAACAAAATAGGCCTAAACCAAGGGGTAAAATATGTTTTTTTTTATTATTTTTTTTAAAGTGTAGGCTAATGTATAAGATCTGCTCACATGGGGCAGTGTGACAGAATACGGAACTGCTCTCTACCGTCCCTTTTCGCGAACGACACAGTCCTAAGGTGCGAGGAGCTCGGGGCTCACCTTTCTATGGTCTTTCTTCAACACGTGTTTATCGCTCTCCTCCCACAGCGCGTCCTCCAGCTCCTGCTTCTTGCGGGCTTCTGCCAGGGCCTCCGCCGCTGCCTTACGGGCCCTGGCCAGGGCTGCCTTGGTGTTCTCGCCCTTTAACTTCTTCGACATTCCGAAGGCTACTCTTCAGCTAGTGCGGAGACAGAATGCAACTTTGGCACATTATAAAACTGGCAACGTTAGCAGCCAGAGTTTAAAAAATAAATAAATAAATAGTAATAGCCTAATAAATAAAACGAGACCGTCTAACGAATTAAACAACCGATAAAATACAACAGCATCCACCGCACAGGAAAACTGAGGGGGAGTCAATAATTAAGTTAATGCACATATATTTATAGACATCATCCGTTCACGAACTTGAGAAACAGCCTACAGCCAACTAAACTTGCCAGTTCTCGAAAGCTAGGTGGCAAGTGAGCGAAGTTTAGCATCACTGGAAAGAAAACCTTATTTAGCCAATAGCTAAAGATTTCAATATTGTCTAGAGTAGCAAACCGTATAAGAGAAGAATTGAGAGCCTACCCGAACTGCAGCTGCTTATTTTTTATTCGAAGAGGCATCCGCCTAGGTTGAGTAATACGGATCATATAAGCTCATATAGCCTACGCTGCTCATTGTAGGTTAAGTAAGTAGTTGGGTAACAACCCTTTTGTAAGTCTTTTTGTCGGAAATGGACCCTCGTTCCGAGCTACCGACTCGCGTTCCTCCTGTATGAATAAGATAGACTTGTCCCGAATGAAATTTGTCTTGGACACAGTAGTAGCCTATTGCTGTTATAACAGTGAACATGGGGCATACACAGGCTGCCATCTATACACATGCACACATACAACACATATGGTACATAGACTACACTACTTCCTACTGCAGGTCAGCACATACATCTCCCAGGAGAGTAACCAAGTCGTCATGAACACTGAGCTGGTCAGGGACGAGCACAGCTATGCTAGGGAGACTTCTGATGGTAGAGCTGCCAGTGAGTGACCAGGTGGAGGAGCCAATGGACCGGTCAGATACTGACAACCTGGGCGTTCATGGTAAGGTATCTTTGGTACCTCTGGTTACTTTGATGGAGAAGTTACTCCTATTTTTACACCATACACTGTATATGCATTACAATGATAAAAACACAAAAACATAAAACACTGTGTTTATTACCCATCAAGGAGAGCCAATTGACTGTCCCATCACCCCCGCTAGTAAACCTGAGAGTATGAATCCGGGTGGTCAGGGAGAGCGCTCCGCTGCAGCCAGGAGGAGCTACCCAGGGTATCGGGTGACGAGTGGCATGTCTTGACAATTATGTAAGATTAGCACCCTGAGGATCCTCTACAGTAGGACTATTCAACTCAGGCCCTGCTGTTGGCGCTATTGTTCAATTCACTTGTAATAGGTTAATTTGTGATAGATGTAGCGATATGTTGAATCTTGATTTGTATGAGTTTTGTTCTTTCAGAGCAGTGATGCTGTGCTGTCTTATGATGATGATGTTACGCACACCCCTAATAGGAGAGGCCAAATGTGGTGGAACCCAGAGAACAGAGACAGAGGCCAGGAGATGATATAACAAGGATTTAATAATAAAGTAGCCTATAGCTAAAGAGCAACGTCCGTGATCCAAGGGGGTAATCGAGGGTAGTCCAGAGGTCAAGCCAGGGAGATCAGTCCAAGAAGGGAAAAAAAACAAGGGGGCAAAAAATACGAGGTCCGGGTGGGAACGGGTTCAGGAGACACAGGAGGGAGCGGGTCCAGGAGACACAGGAGAGGGAACGGGTCCAGGAGACACAGGAGAGGGAACGGGTCCAGGAGGCACAGGAGAGGGAACGGGTCCAGGAGACACAGGAGAGGGAACGGGTCCAGGAGGCACAGGGGGTCGGAGGGAGCTGGAGGGTGACACAAAATGACGGGGAAAAACTCAGCCAGGAAGAACACAAAAACACGGTAACTCGAGGAGAATGCAAGGAGATGTATACGAGGAGAAAATACGGGAGCCAGAACTAACCGTACAGCTTATTACGTTCAAGCGTCGGGTCTCTGTCGGCAGCAGCGTTATATAGGTGGCTGTCCTGATGGTGATTGGAAGCAGCTGGGCTGATGATAATCGCCAACACCTGAGCAGCTAGCAGAGCAGAGACCCGGCCCGCTCAATCCGGCAGGGATGAGGCGCCGGAACGAGGCTGACGGGGGCGTGCCCGACGGGGAGGCATAACAGTACCCCTCCCCTCAGGGGAGGCACCGGACGACGGACCCGGGGCCCCAGGGTTGGCCCGGTAGAAATCGTCCAACAAGGACGGGTCGGCGAGGTAGGACGCCGGCACCCAACTCCGGTCCTCGGGCCCGTAGCCCACCCAGTCCACGAGGTACTGAAATCCGCGACCCCGGCGGCGGACCTCAAGCAGCCTGCGAACTGGCCACACAGGGTCCCCATCAGCCAGGATACGAGGCGGCGGCGGAGCCGGGCTGGGGGGAGACAAAGAGCTGGCGGCCACAGGTTTCAGCTGGGAGACATGGAACACGGGGTGGATCTTGAGAGAGGGAGGAAGAACCAAACGTACCGCCGTGGGGTTGATGATGCGGTCCACCGGATAGGGACCGACGTAACGGGGGTTTAGTTTCCGGGTGGAGGTTCGGGAGGTCTGGAGGGGCAGGTCCCGGGCCAACAGCCAAACCCTCTGACCAGGCTGGTAGTCAGGGGCCGGCACCCTCCGCCGGTTAGCGCTCCGCCGGGCGCGCTCGGTGGCACGGAGCAACGCAGCCCTGGCGGTCCTCCAGACGTTCCGGCACCGGCGGAGATGGGCCCTGGTGGTTGGGACCGCCACCTCCAGCTCCTGTTGGGGAAACAGAGGGGGTTGGTATCCAAGTGAACACTGAAACGGGGACATACCGGTGGCGGCGCTCTCCATGGAGTTCAGGGAGTACTCCACCCACGGCAGGTACTTCGCCCAGGAGGATGGGTTGTTGGCGGTGACACAGCGGAGGGCGGCTTCCAGAGCCTGGTTGGCACGCTCAGCCTGCCCGTTAGACTGCGGGTGGTATCCGGAGGTGAGGCTGGCGGTAGCCCCAATGCCCCTGCAGAAAGCCTGCCAGACTTTAGAGACAAACTGGGGGCCCCGATCTGAAACCACATCCGAGGGGATCCCGTGGAGGCGGACGACGTGGAGGGTCAGGAGGTCTGCAGTTTCGGCCGCTGTGGGCAGCTTAGGGAGGGGAACAAAGTGGACCGCCTTGGAGAAACGGTCCACGATGGTCAGAATAGTGTCGCACCCCTGGGAGACTGGGAGCCCAGTGACAAAGTCCAGAGCTATATGGGACCACGGTCGACTGGGTACCGGGAGAGGCTGCAGGAGACCTGCAGGAGGCCGATGGGAGGCCTTACTCCGGGCGCAAATGGTGCAGGCGGCAACAAACTCCTTGGTGTCGCCCCTGAGAGTAGGCCACCAGAACCTCCTACCGACGAATTCTGCAGTCCGCCGCTCGCCGGGGTGGCACGCGAAACGACTGGAGTGACCCCACTCCAACACCCTTGCCCGGACAGCTGTGGGAACAAACAGACGGTTACGTGGTCCGGTTCCCGGGTCCGGTTCAGCCCGCTGCGCCTGTTTCACGACTGCCTCGATGCCCCAGGTTACGACACCCACCACCTGGGAAGGGGACAGGATGGTATCCCCACCCTCCGAGACATCCGAATCCTCCCTGGGAAACTGGCGGGAGAGAGCATCAGCTCTGATGTTTTTGGAGCCTGGACGGTAGGTTAGCGTGAAGTTAAAACGGCTAAAAAAGAGAGCCCAGCGGGCTTGTCGGGAGTTGAGCCTTTTGGCTGACCCAAGGTAGGCTAGGTTCTTGTGGTCCGACCACACCAAAAACGGCAGTTTGGCTCCCTCAAGCCAGTGTCTCCACTCCCTCAGGGCCTCGTGAACCGCCAGAAGCTCCTTATTGCCCACGTCGTAGTTCTTAGCCGCAGGTTCGTAGCGCCGGGAGAAGTAGGCGCACGGGTGTATTCTCTGGTCCTCCTCAGACCGCTGAGAGAGGACACCCCCGATACCAGTGTCCGAGGCGTCTACCTCCACAATGAACTGTCTCTCAGGGTCGGGGTGGATCAGCACTGGAGCGGTAGAGAACAGATGTTTGAGTTGGGCGAAGGCAGCCTCAGCAGCAGGGTTCCAGCAGAAAGGCCGCGAGGTGGAAGTAAGCGCGGTGAGTGGCGCTGCGACCTGGCTGAACCCCTTGATGAACCGCCTCACAAAGCCCGCGAACCCCAAGAAGCGCCTCAGTTGGGTCCGGTCCGTGGGTTGTGGCCATTCCACGACGGCTTTGACCTTGGCTGGGTCTGCGCGCATCTGTCCGTCCTCCACCACATTGCCCAGGTAGGTGACAGAGCTGGTGTGGAACACACACTTCTCTCCCTTCACGTACAGCCTGTTCTCTAGGAGTCTTTGCAGGACAAGACGGACGTGCTGGTGGTGCTCCTCCATGGACCGCGAAAAAATAAGGATATCATCTAAATATACCACAACAAAAATGTTTAACATATCTCGTAGGACATCATTAACCAGGGCCTGGAATATGGCAGGAGCATTGGATAGGCCAAAAGGCATTACCAGGTATTCGAAATGGCCAAGGTGAGTATTAAAAGCGGTCTTCCACTCGTCCCCCTCCCTGATACGGACGAGATGGTAGGCATTGCGGAGGTCCAGCTTAGTGAACACCTTGGCATGGGTGAGGGGTTCGAAGGTGGAGCTAATGAGTGGAAGGGGGTATCTGTTCTTAACAGAAATGTCATTGAGAGCCCGGAAATCAATGCAGGGCCTAAGCCCGCCGTCCTTTTTAGACACAAAGAAAAACCCTGCCGCGAGAGGAGAGGAGGAGGGCTTGATTATACCCGAGTTTAGGGACTCCGTGATGTAATTCCTCATTGCCTCTTTCTCCGGGAGTGAGAGGTTGTATAACCGTCCTTTAGGCAGGGTGGCCCCAGGAAGGAGGTCTATAGGGCAGTCATACGGGCGATGGGGTGGCAGAGAGAGCGCCTCGTCTTTACTGAACACCTGGGCCAGGTCGTGGTAGGTGGAGGGAATTCCAGTGAGGTCTGGAGGGGTTAGTCTAGGCTTGGGGTCGCTAGAGGGAGACAGGGCGGAGCGAAGACAGGAGGCGTAGCATGTAGCCCTCCAGCCTAGGATCTGGCCTGAAGCCCAGGAGATGTGGGGTTCATGCTTCTCAAGCCAGGGTCTTCCCAGCACCAGGGGCGTTGTGGGGGCCTGAAGAACAAAAAAACGAATATCTTCAGTGTGATTCCCCGAGAGGGTGAGTGAGATCAGATCAGTGGTGTGAGATATGGTTCCTAGGGAATGACCATCTATGGCCCTGGGCATGATGGGTCGGTCTAGGGGAACTAAAGGGATGCCCGCCTGGCGGGCTAAGTTTTCATCTATAAGACAACCATCTGCCCCTGAGTCTATTAGAGCGCTGACAGAAAGGGTGTCCTTGCCCCAGGTGAGGGTAGCAGGGAAAAGGCGGCTAGGAGTGACCTGGAGCTGAGAAAAAGAGGCTTTGCTCACCAGTATGCCCCCTACTAGTGAGCTGAATCTTTTGGCCGGATGGGACACGCACGGATGAAGTGCCCCTCTTTACCGCAGTACAGGCATTGTTGGTTGTTAAGCCTCCGGTCTCGCTCCTCCCGCGAGAGCCGAGAGCGGCCGATCTCCATCGGTTCTCCAGACCCGGATGTAGCCGCGAGAGGAGGCAGCGTGGACTGAGATGGGGGCGGGGTTGTTCCTGCGTGACGAGGAGCGGGGCGCGTGACAGCTCGCTGAGCCCGGTCGGTTCGTCGTACCTGGAGGCGTGCATCCATCCTAAGGGCCAGTGTGATTAGTTCGTTTAGGGTTCCGGGATCATCGCGCACCAAAAGGTCTTTGATGGAGTCATTTAATCCCTTATGGAAAATATTGAGGAGAGCTCCGTCATTCCAGGCAGTCTCCGTGGCTAGAGTACGAAACTCGACCATATACTCAGCTACTGAGCGCGAACCCTGGGATATGGCCAGCAAGCGGCTGGCTACGTCCTGCCCGTCCTGGGGGTGGTCGAACACGAACCGGAACTCAGTCAAAAAAAGGGAGTAGTCCGTGGAGTAGGCTATACTGCTCCCGACCGCGGCTATGGCCCAATTGAGAGCCTTGTCGGCTAGTAGTGACATTATAAACGCTATCTTGGCCCCATCGGAGGAGTATTTGGACGGCTGGTGCGTAAACATTAATCCACACTGGGTTAGGAAACCCCGACACTGGTTAAAATCCCCATGAAACGGAGCGGGACTCACTAAACTGGGCTCCGAGCGAGCGACTGGAGGAATGGGCAAAACGGGGTTTGCAGGATCGACCGAGGGATTAGCCATCTGCCCTGGTATGAATGGTCTGCTGCCAGCGGCGATGACGTCCAGAGAACGCTGGATGGAGGCAAGAGCCCCGGACAAGGCGTCCACCTTTGCCTCGAGGCTGTTTACAGACCCGACGGTGGCTCGGGTGGTGTCCTCCAGAACGGCTATCTGGCTTTGGACCGTGGGGAAGGCTTTCTGGAGCTCGGCCTGCAGACTGGTGAGCTGCGCCGCATGGCTAGTTATCTCTCTGCGTAAATCGACTACCAGAGGGAGGACCCCTGCCCCTGTTCCCGGGGAACCACCTTGGCTCATGTTGGCTTGAACGTACTGTTACGCACACCCCTAATAGGAGAGGCCAAATGTGGTGGAACCCAGAGAACAGAGACAGAGGCCAGGAGATGATATAACAAGGATTTAATAATAAAGTAGCCTATAGCTAAAGAGCAACGTCCGTGATCCAAGGGGGTAATCGAGGGTAGTCCAGAGGTCAAGCCAGGGAGATCAGTCCAAGAAGGGAAAAAAAACAAGGGGGCAAAAAATACGAGGTCCGGGTGGGAACGGGTTCAGGAGACACAGGAGGGAGCGGGTCCAGGAGACACAGGAGAGGGAACGGGTCCAGGAGACACAGGAGAGGGAACGGGTCCAGGAGGCACAGGAGAGGGAACGGGTCCAGGAGACACAGGAGAGGGAACGGGTCCAGGAGGCACAGGGGGTCGGAGGGAGCTGGAGGGTGACACAAAATGACGGGGAAAAACTCAGCCAGGAAGAACACAAAAACACGGTAACTCGAGGAGAATGCAAGGAGATGTATACGAGGAGAAAATACGGGAGCCAGAACTAACTGTACAGCTTATTACGTTCAAGCGTCGGGTCTCTGTCGGCAGCAGCGTTATATAGGTGGCTGTCCTGATGGTGATTGGAAGCAGCTGGGCTGATGATAATCGCCAACACCTGAGCAGCTAGCAGAGCAGAGACCCGGCCCGCTCAATCCGGCAGGGATGAGGCGCCGGAACGAGGCTGACGGGGGCGTGCCCGACGGGGAGGCATAACAGATGATGTCTTATGTTAATCCCACTGAGGGTGTCCTTCCACAGCGTGTGCTGGACCTGCTGAGTGTGATGACGCCACCAATACCAGTGCCTGTGAACAGAATTGACCATGATGGCAATGTACTAGTTTACATAGCTTAGTATATAGGTAGTAAAGATGTAGAGAAGAATAGTCACTGTGAAGAGTGTAATAGATATCCCTGACGATCCACAGTACACATTTGAGTTACGCACAGTACACTGATCTCAACATAGAAAAGGGCCTTAAAGTGGCCAGCCTGGCACAGGTTGATCTAGTCACAGCCCTGGAAAATCCCTTTCAAAACCTTGGTTATACACACAGATGGCTTGGAGAAGGGGGGGGGTTATTAGGTGGGCTAGCTTGCAGAAGCTAGCCCAACTTGTGATATTCCCACTATTTCTTTCTTTCTTTCTTTATTATTCTCCCCGCTTTTTTGGACGTTAACTAGTTCTTCATACTTTGTGCTAGAAACTTCATTCAAACTTTAAAATGTTCATGACGTTCAGCTCTTGAACGGATCCATTCAGATTTTTGATATTTGTTATAGTTTTTTAGAAATTTAACTTTTAAAACTATTTTTTGTCCTATTGAAACTGCTTGAAATGCTTTTGGAATGTTCAGAAATTTTATGTTTTTAGAGTGGTGGCAGCAGTTGCTTTGAAAATATTCACACATTTTGTAAACTGCTGGCACTCCTACAGTTTTGAAAGCTCACACACATATTATACATCAAAACATTCACACAACTGTGCTGATTCGTACAATGTAAGTATCTAAGCAGTGTGACTTATAGTTTTCGCTGTATGACGATTTGTTCGGCAACTGCGCTCCTCATTGAAACGTATGGCAACACACTCTAGCTTTTGAGCTGCTAATTTTGCATTTTTACTCTTTTTCTAACTTGTCGCTATGCCTACAGTTTTAACAGCTCATACACATATTATATATCGAAACGTTCCCATAACTGTGCTGATTCGTACAATATAAGTATCTAAGCCGTGTGACTTGTAGTTTTCGCTGTATGACGATTTGTTCGGCAACTGCGCTCCCCATTGAAACGTATGGGCCCACACTCTACCTTTTGAGCTGCTAATTTTGCATTTTTACCCTTTTTCTAACACGTCGCCATGCCTACAGTTTTTAAGCTACATGGACATATCATATCCTAAAATGTTCAGCATTTTCTCAGGATTCCTACAGTGTCAATATCTAGGCTGTGACATTTATACTTTTTGAGAGAGAGCTGTCTGAAGCCAACATGCCTTTCCATTAAAGTGAATGAGAGGATGCTCACAGTGTCAGTTGGGATTTGAATTTGGGGACACGTGCATGCTCTCTGTACAGGCACCCTTTTATGACTATTGTGGTAGCATTCATATTCATTCATTCCTTCCTTCCATCCATCCTTTCTTCCCTTCCTTCCTTCCATCCATCCTTCCATCCTTCCTTCCATCCATCCTTCCTTCCTTCTTTCCTTCCTTTCTTCCTTTCCTTCCTTTCCTTCCTTTCCTTCCTTCCTTCCTTCTTTCCTTCCTTCCTTCCTTCCTTCCTTCCTTCCTTCCATCCTTCCTTCCTTCCATCCATCCTTCTTTCCTTCCTTCCTTTCCTTCCATCCATCCTTCCATCTTTCCTTCCTTCCTTCCTTCCTTCCTTCCATCCTTCCTTCCATCCTTCCTTCCTTCCATCCTTCCTTCCATCCTTCTTTCCTTCCTTCCTTCCTTCCTTCCTTCTTTCTCTTTCTTTCTTTCTTTCTTTCTTTCTTTCTTTCTTTCTTTCTTTCTTTCTTTCTTTCTTTCATCCATCCATCCATCCTTCTTTCTTTCTTTCTTTCTTTCATCCATCCATCCTTCTTTCTTACTTTCTTTCTTTCTTTCATCCATCCATCCTTCTTTCTTTCTTTCTTCCATCCATCCTGCTTTCTTTCATTCCTTCCTTCCTTCCTTGCATCCTTCCTTCCTTCCTTGCATCCTTCCTTCAATCCATCCTTCCATCCTTCCTTCCTTCCTTGCTTCCTTCCATCCTTCCATCCATCCTTCCTTCCTTCCTTCCTTCCTTCCATCCTTCCTTCCTTCCTTCCTTCCTTCCTTCCTTCCTTCCTTCCTTCCTTCCTTCCTTCCTTCCTTCCTTCCTTCCTTTCATCCTTCCTTCCATCCATCCTTCCATCCTTCCTTCCATCCTTCTTTCTTTCTTTCTTTCTTTCTTTCTTTCTCTTCGTGGTGGCGTGGTGGTCTCGCCACCACGCCACAGTCCCCACAACTCAGCCCCTGATTGAGCTAGAGACACACAGTCTTCACCAGTGGGTGCAAGGAGACTGCCCGGACGTCTTCATGGTGGAGTCAGGTAGGTGGCCCGGAGAGGGGTACACTGTCCCTGACTGGCTCTGACCTGAGGGGGTGGAGTCTCATCACCACGCCACTATCCATGCCATCATTGGTGGATGCATTGAAATTGCCCAGAGGTCACTGTACTGTCCCCGACTAGCTGTGACCCAAGGGGGTGGGGCCTAACCAGCACGCCACTATCCACGCCACGGGCCCCACAACTCAGCCCCTGAGTGGGCTAGAGACACGGTTTTCACCGGTTGAGTCAGGTAGGTGGCCCGGAGAGGGCTACACTGTCCCTGACTGGCTCTGACCTGAGGGGGCGGAGTCTCACCCCCACGCCACTATCCACGCCATGGCCCCACAACTCAGCCCCTGAGTAGGCTAGAGACACATGGTCTTCACCGGTGCGGGCGGGTAGGTGGCCCGGAGAGGGGTACACTGTCCTCGACCAGCTCTGACCTGAGGGGGCGGAGTCTCACCACCATGCCACTGTCCACACCACAGACCCCACAACTCAGCCCCTGATTGGGCTAGAGACGCACAGTCTTCGCCGGTGGGTGCATGGAGATTGCCTTGTCCGTAGTAGTTCTAGCAGTAGCTGTTACATACAACTGCAGCAGCTAGCCCACCTCACATTTTCTCCAGGAAATGTACTTTCTAGTTTACCAATTAGTATGAAGGTTCTTAGTGAATGCAACACAGTGGCGTGTGACAGGAAGAAGTGCCAAGAGGTGCTCATTTAGGCCTACATGGTCCAGTTATTGTTACGCATCAGAATCCATCCCATCCTGCAGGAGGAAAACCGCCGTATCTCCCAGCCAAACCAGAAGAGAAACAACATTTCTAAAACAATTACAGCTGCTGCAGCACTGGATCTGGGCCGGGCGTTTTGAGAAGGAAGAGGAAGGAGACAATTGACAAATACATGAGGGCCTCTTTAAAACTTCTTAAATAAAAAGCATGTGTCTGGAATTCAAACAGTACAATGCCTGAGTAGGCATTAGCATGTTTATTCTGCATCACCATGTTTATTCTGCATTACCCGGGGCTTGAACTCACAACCAGCCACCAAGGGAAGGTCATGTTCGTGTTACTTTCTGCTTATCTGCAACTGGCAAGTTGCTAAATAAGAAGTGATTGAGAGAGAATGCTCAATCTCAACACATCCAACTGAATGCATGAGTAATTCTGCATTGGTGATGGTTTGAATCAATATAGATCTACAATTTATCTGATTAGCAAAGCAGATATAACAATAACTGTTTTCCCCTCACAAAAGCTCAGTAGTGCTAAAATGGCATATTGTGTTACTATCTGTTGGGTCGAAGAGAAACTTAGCATCAATCCATAAATATAGCACACAAAGTACTACATCCTCAAGCAAGAATCATGCAGTCAAAATATCATTGAGAACCTTTAATGCTTGCACAATGAGGGAGGATGCAAGGTTGGTGGAACTTGCACACTGTGCAAGGAGTGTGGACTGGAGATTCTGGGTGTCCAGCAGCACTGGAGAGTACACCAGAACTCAGACCCAATCATGTACAGCAGAGTGGGAAGGAGCTTGTTCATCAATCAATCAATCAATCAAAACTTTATTTGTGTAGCACATTTCATACCCAGAGGCAACACAATGCGCTTTACAGAGAACAAGGGAGGTAGGCAGACGTCCCACCCCTACATATTCCAGAGGGAGGCAAAAAAAATAGTATCACCCGGGGGCCAGATAAGTGAGCTGTAAAAAATTCTTCCCTGACCCCTCTCAACAAGGCGATCGAGCAAGCTCCTGGAGTATGTTTGTCTACTAGCTAAGAACATTTATAAAGCAATAAATAACATTAAATTACATTTTCAGAGTAAGAGAGGCTAATAACATCATAGGAGAGACATGGCAAACACTGGTGTATGTCTTTGTGTGCGTGAATGTGCCTGGGCCCAGATAGAGGCAGGGGTCAGGGGTAGGGTGGGGGTAGGAAAAGGATACGGACCCGGGTTAGGGTGAGGGAAAGGGGATCTGAGCCCAGGACTGGTGTATGTCTGTGTGTGTGTGAGTGTGCCTGGGTCCAGGTAGAGGCAGGGGTCAGGGGTAGGGTGGGGGTAGGAAAAGGATACGGACCCGGGTTAGGGTGAGGGAAGGGGGTACTGGGCCCAGGCCTAAAGCCGGAAGTGGACTGGTGTATGTCTGTGTGTACGTGTGTGTGTGTTAACTAATTGCTACGACATCCACAGCAGACACAGGGGTATCTATCGGACTCAGGGTGGTCTGCTGGTGACAGTGGGGCATCCACTGGACCCGGGTTAGGGTGAGGGCTGCATGGTGCATTGAGGCCCAGGCAGCGACAGGTGGTGTGAGATGAATGTTGAGCGCCTGGGTGCGTAAGGCTCTCCTTCGGGTTCAAAAGCACTCCAAAAGGTTCCTTATAACAGAGTTTGACAGCAACCCGGTCACTACCATCATGTGTACCTCCCCACCAACGTGGCTCCACTCTAGGAAGTAGAGAGGTTCTACGAGGACCTTAGAGTACCAATCTCTGCTGTTCCAGCACACAACTTCTTTTCAATTCTGGGAGAATTCTGGGACCAGAGGATGCACACTTAATGTACCACGATGCAACAAACCGAAATGGTGAACTTGCGACCCTTCTGATGGAACATGAGCTACTGGCTGCTAACACCCTGTTCCAGAAAAGAAGAGGAAAGAGATGGACCTTCCAGGACCGGGCTACCGGTATGATTAGACAGCTAGACTACATACTGATAAGGGTGTAGAAGATTTTTAACTGATCTAAAGTCAAAAAGGATTTGCCAAGATTCGCTCAAAGAGGTTAAAGCGGACATGCTGTCTCACCATTGCGGATAATCAACTCCCGTTGCAGAATCAGATTGAACAGATCAGAGCCATTACTAATTCGCTACACATCGGCGAGGTGTCCCTTTTCACAGATCTGTTTGGTTGGTTGCAGGGCAACCAACCAAACCAGACTGGAGATGAGAGGTCCAGTGCCCGCAGGTTTTCTGTAAGAATGTTCTAAGTGACACATGTGAAGCTATGCTATGTACTGTAGGGCGTACCTGTATGGATGTTAGGTTCATACATGAAGTAACCTAATAGGTAATTATTTTGTTTTCCTTTGAAATTGTAATCCTGCTTGAGGAAGCAATGATGGGGTTATTATGTAACTGTGCATCTGTTTATCTTAACAAGCATTTAACACATCATTAATAACTCAATAACTAACACAGGGGTTCTCGACCTGTGAACTTAAGGCCCACTTTTGATTGTTTAAAAAATTCTGAGGACCACATTCCAAAATACATGAGAAAAAAATGGTGTAGCTATGTTGCCAAACAGATTTCTTTATGAAAATAGACATTTAAAAATGTATCAGCCATCAAGTTCCTCCAAGAGGTACTGAACAATTTCCTCCAGCCTGCTAAAGAGGACAGCTGACAGCTCATCTGGCTGGCTGAATATGGACTCATCCATCTCCACCATGCTCTCCAGAAGTTTCATCAGCTGGACCTGAAAGCAGGGAGACACATAGACACATGTTATTACCCCATACAAAGATCCAGAGCGTGATGTTAACAAAAGCAAAATTGACAAAGAAAATGGAAGTGTGTACCTGGAGGACCTCCAGGAACCTTTTAGCCTGCGGCTGCCACCCAGTGGGGGGTTTAAAAACGTGGTCCAGGACCTGGCAGAGGTGGTCAAGGAATCCTTGCTCCTCCTTTTTGGGGAAAGAACACATTAACTAAGTCAGAGTGAGATTTCCTTAATGAAGTTTGAAATACCTTCCATCAACACGCTAATTACAGCTTACTCTCTGTGCCGGTGGGGGGACACCGTTCCTCATCTTTCCCATGAGGATGTACTCATAAACAATGTCCATGAAGTTGGCGTGGTACACCTCAATAACAAAAGACAAAACAACGCAGAAATGTGCTGCTTAGTGGAAAATCAGACAATATCAGAGCAGAAGGTCCCATATACAGTAGACAGAAACTTACTTGGACAGAGGCCAACTCCCTCTCTATACCGGCCTTGTGGCCTGGGGCTTCAATGTAGCTCACCAGGCGGTCAAATGCAGCACTGATGAACCTGGGATCCTGACCAATCAGAGACCGAGATAATCATTGAGTTGATTTGTGAATGGGCATGTATTCACATTCCCTGTGGCTCTCAGCCTGAGATGCCTGGTTAGGTCTACTGACCGTCTGGTTGAGGGTGACCAGCCCACACAGGACCATCTTCCCTGCCACGGTCAGGTAGTTTTTGGTGGTGTCCTGAGTCAGGAGGGACTGCGGAAAAACAATGTGAGCTCAAATCGCACATCTAGACTCATGTACATGGACAGAATACAAAGGAAGAGGCACGCTTGTACATAATGTGAACTCACGTCGTATGCCGTGCGAAGGGTGGACATTTTGGCACTTAACCCCTGGATGATTCCTTTTTTCTGCAGATGTAGCCTGAGCAGAAGAGCAAACATGTCAGCGCTGTCCTGGCTATGGCTGGATATTGCTCACTGGCTCCTTAGAAGAAAACCTTAAAAGTATATGTATCAAACTACACAATAAAGTGTCAGACTGCCAGTCTAACAGGACTAACGTGAGGCGGGAAGCATTCCTGTCCCCCTCTTCCTTCTGCTTCTGCCTCTTTCTCTTCCTCCGCTTCTTCTTCTCCTTCTCGGTGGACGGAGCATCCTGTGGCTCCCCATCAGCGTTCCCGGGGCTATGGGCACAGCCGGGGCCGTCGGTTTGGTTCTGGGAATATTCGTGGAACGTCCGAGCAGCTGTCCAGTGGGAGGGGTGGACCTGGCCGCTAGGATCCACGTAGAACCCCGAGAACTCCACCGTCACGTCTCGCTGCTGTTTTAGAATGCAAAAGCACCCGATCAGTAACTGATTCATGTAGGGGTGTATCAAAAAACAACACCTGGTTAGTGCTGAAGGTTTAATGACCACTCACGCCAAAGCCATCAAAAAGGGTGAGGCAGGTGTTCTGCTTGTAGCTGCAGGAGATATACTCCTCTAGAGCACCTCCCACTAGCTAAAGAAATATAAGCAGACCAAACAAGGATGATAGGTATTTTCACCTCACGTTTGTTTTTTTTTGTTTTGTTTTTTATATATATTAAAAATAAATGAAGAAATGTACTTTAACTCCCATGACGTGGTTTGTGGCGGAGTGAAGGATCGGTGCACCCTTCAGCATCAAGAGAGAGGTAACCATAAAGTTAAAATGTTTAGGTTCAGGTCAGACACACACTCTTTAGCAAAGGAAAATAAATTAGTATTTGTTACTGGGGCACACTATAAAGTCAATAAAAAACCAACACGTTACCTGCAGGTTGACTCTAGTCTGTAGATCGCTCCTCCACAGTTGGGTCATACGTCCACTGGTCAGCCACATGTATTGAGTCGTGACTGAGAATTGCTACACAACCCAAACATTAGCACAGTCAGGCGTCTGATGATCATAACTCTGCATTCTTATTAAAAAATTTTTTTTAAATTAGTGTGTGTGTGTTTGTGTGAGGGGGGGGGGTTCTACTGTAAATCCTCAAGATTTCTTTAACCTCATGTCATTTTTTTTTTTTTCAATGGAAGGATTTCTAACATTCAGGATACTGATGGTGCACAGATAATTTCAACCCTTTGAGATTCTAAATAAAATTAATAAAATGGACTGTTCTATAGCGGCGCGCACGGTCGCAGCAGCTCATGGCTCTCTCTTTTTAATTTTGTTGGCACAATGACAATAAAGGCATTCTATTCCAATAATAATAATGATAACAATTATTATTGCTTTTGTTATTATTAATATTAACCATAATTGTTATTATTGTTATTGTTGTTATTATTACTACTATAATTATTATGTAGGAATGACATTACAGAATTTCACACTGACCTCAGAATCAGTGCAGAAGGAGTACTCAGACTTCAACTGGTTACAGTGTGACTGTGTGGTTGCCAGCCTTGACTCTGGAGGGGCCTGCACACAACCAGCACATACACATCCCCACACCTTACAACTATTGTTCCTCTCACACAGCAGTGCACTTGATTTAATATTTCAACTTTAACAATTTGCAAAAGCAATTAAGCAGTAATAGGAACACATTGAAGTATTTACGATAAACCATGTCATGTCAATCAAAGAGATTTGAGTTAATGCTTGACATATAATAGAGGATGTAACATTGACCTGGAATGGGACAACCGGACCACAGCAGGTGTTGTTAGCAAGGTGCCGGCCGCTCTCCTGATTGACCTCCTTAAAAGAAAAAACAACAAAACAAAAACCCTCAGAAGAGCTTTAAAGAGTTTTCAGTTCATTGATAAATGTACCCACTATGCTCATGGGTCTTTCTGGGCTCTCACTCTGTAGATGGTGACCGGGCCACATCGCATTGGACTGTACTTCCACGGTAGAAGCAGGCACTGGCCAGTCTCCCCGCCAACATCCTGCCAAAAGACACACAGTACAGAGCCTGTCCAAATGATGCCTTTATAAGGTCTACATTTATTTGATGAATGACTTGTGGGAAACAATGAGAAGTGAAACTTTACTTGGGATGGTTCAGCTGTTGGGGCGTCAGGAGCGATGGGGAGATCATCTGGAGACTGATGATTCGTGCCTTGAGAAAAGACAATTAGCTGGTTACTCAACGAACCAGAAACCAACCAACTACTGCAGTTGGAGTTCACATGAAAATCCATGGTTGCGTTCTGAATTGCGTTCTTCCATACTAAATAGTATGCCAGAAACTGATGTAGTATGTCTTAATACTGTACATAGTATGCCAAATGCAGTATCGCAAAAATACCAGGATGTCCTACTACATCCGGTCGTATTTTGCAGTATGCAAGCCAGCACACTTTTCTGGCTATTTTGACCCACAATCCTGTGTTCAGCAGAAATTGTCACATGTGCAAGTTACACTGGAGGCGTTTTCATAAATCCCAGCCGTGGACGAATCTCGCTTCATGGACAGCGACAGATGCGGTCAAATTTGAAAGCGCAATGTTATGACAAGGTAGTATGTCCCAATTGGATGCATACTGTGTGCAAAGTACGTACTTTCTAGGGGCAGCTGTAGTACGTACTGGTAGTAAAAAATAGAAGTATGCGATTCGGAACGCAGCGTATCTGTTCAGATTCTGGTTTGCTCTTTTCAGTGTCAAGCTATTTTTCCATTGGCTGATGATCCGTCGCAGGTTTTGACCTTTCGGTAGGGGTAGTGGCTAGTTCCCATAAACACAGCGACTGGTCAAACCCTAGTCTGACTCAACGGATGTAGGTTTTGGCAATAAACCTTGTCACTGTCATTGTCACACTGCTCAATCAGTGGCGAGACTGGCGACGCAAATTAATCTGATTCGGGCCGAGAGATTAACCCTGACTTTAACCCTACAGTAACCTTAACCCTGAACGGCCTCGGCGTTTATGGGAACTAGCCTTTACCCTTTTGGCAGTTGGCTAAATGCCTTGACCACACCCCAAATATATAAGCCCCTCCTGTTATTGGTTTCATGAGCATTATGGGAAAAAAAGATTGTTTTACTATTGGCTGATCAGGCTGATCCAGTTCATTGAGCCATTCCACAATCAGCGGTGAGTTCAATCTGAAAACCATTTGCTCCGTTTTGCTATGGTTTCCAGGTTGAACAAAACATTTTCTCTGTGTTACCCAATCAGCAGAATGTTCCAACGCACCACCGTTTCCGTTTCAATAAACGCTTCGCTACGTTTTGTCTGGGCTGAACTCGCCCTAGATCAGCCACATGAAGCCCTACCCCCCACATAGGCCTACCCTATGATTGGTCGATTTTTATGTAAGGATGGTAGAAGTATTTCTATTGGTTTGGCAACTAGCTACCATGGCAACAGCCAAAGTAAATTGATAGGTCTTATATATTTGACCACAACAATAAACCAAGAGAGGTCTACAGTACCAACTTCTACTGAATGAATTACCGCAAAACTTCAATTAAAAGCCGAGTCCCAAATAGACGCCTGTCCCTTTTATTCGCCAGGTCTGGCTACACGTTTTGATAAAGGCCGGCCTCAATTAGAAGCAGGGTCTACATTAGCCTTATTGTTTATCTGGTTGCCATGCGACGCTGCAAATCTTTTTATTTAATTTAATGTGTATGTAAGGTTAGTAAAACATTTGCCCACCATGGCAAAACAGAGAAAAAAGTATGGGCCAGACTGCGTAGGTGGGGGAAGGAACCAGGCCAGCGATGAGCTAGAGATTAAAATGTGCAAGTGGATCCATCGCACGCGGGCACAAAATCTCGGTCTACCACAGGATGATCAGGATTAAGGCCAAAGAAATATACCGGTAGCTGGTTTGTTAAAATATTTTTCAGACGAAGTAGGCCAGTAGCCTACAAATAAACAGGCTTGAAATAACTTTTTTCGTATTTCATCCTTTCTAGGCCGGTATTTGCTAGGCCTTCCTCTAGTCCTCTCTCTCCTGCATGAGGTTGTTCTATTGTAGATGCGCTGTCTCAATGCCAGATCAAATTAAGGATTCATAATTGATATGTTATTCGATAGATAATTTTTACACAGGTAGGCTAATATTCATACAGGTTTAAATAAAGAGTTTGAGAGTATTTCCCATCTTTGCTGAGTTTTGTGGGAAAGGTATTAAAGGCCTGTTCCATATGACGCTGTCCCAAATATAGGCCGGTTGAGTTCAGCGATTGAAGGAAATAAAAGCCCGGGCTATTAATTGAAGTTTTACGGTAGTACATATTTAGAGCAAACTAATGCATAGGGTTATGCATTATTTAATTGGCCATATGAGCTGCATAGTTACCTTGGACAAAACACATTAGCATATGAAGGCTAGTTTGCTGCTCACCTTCCTCAGATGAGGATGAGGATCCCCAGAACCTCTTGTAAATGTAGACGGCCCCAGCTGCTGTCAACACTGCGCCGGCCGTCCACACCAACGGGTGCACTGTGTTGCGCCCACACTTGAGTAGCAAGTTGCTGAACATAATTTCACTATAATAACTAATCTGCAATAACTGTGTCTTTCTCCAAAGCTATCCACATGCGCAATGCCCAAATTAATCTGAATGTTTAGTTAAACAAAAACATGTTCATGGGTGTCATAATTGAACCTAATTCCAAATTCCAACTCCAAATTCTAAATTCCATGGTTTCCCCCTTTATGATGTCATAATCTATGGAGAGGCCTCTTGGACCCAAACAAAAAGTCACACCCAAGTGGTGAGGTAAGCAGTGCAGGTTTATGAGCAATCTTTACTGCCCTCTAGCGCTGGTGTATGAGGGGCCGTATAGGCCATAATTCATACTTACCTCGCACACACATATATATTGGCTCTCACATACACAAAGTTGCCTCTCACACACACACAATTGCCTCTCACACACACAGTTGACTCTCACACACACATATATTGGCTCTTACATACACAAAGTTGCCTCACACACACATATATTGGCTCTCAAATACACAAAGTTGCCTCTCACACACAAACAATTGCCTCTCACATACACAAAGTTGCCTCTCAAACACACACAATTGCCTCTCACACACACACAGTTGACTCTCACACACACACAGTTGACTCTCACACACACATATATTGGCTCTTACATACACAAAGTTGCCTCACACACACATATATTGGCTCTCAAATACACAAAGTTGCCTCTCACACACAAACAATTGCCTCTCACACACACACAGTTGCCTCTCACATACACAAAGTTGCCTCTCACATACACACAATTGCCTCTCACACACACATATATTGGCTCTCACATACACAGTTGCCCCTCACACACACACACAGTTGCCTCTTACATACATATATAAAAGCTCTTACATTCTATGTAAATGCTCACACGCACATAAACCTTTCTTTCACATAACATAAATGTTCACACACACACATAAACCATTTTCATATTCACTAATAATGAAATATTTCTTGTGTATGTGTGCGGATGGCAGTGATGTGTGTGAGGTGATACATTGTGTGCGAGCAAAAATACTGTGTGTGTGAGGTGATACATTATGTGTGTGTGCAAAAATATTATGTGTGTGAGCTGATACCAGTGTTAATTTTGACAACAAATTATGATTTTGTTTTAGTCAGTCTTTTGACTAAAATGCCATTTAGTTTTAGTCATATTTTAGTCATCTGACTTGTTTTAGTTCTATTCTAGTTTTAGTTGACTAAATATCATTACGATTATAGTCGACAAAATCTACCATAGATTTAGACAACTCAAATTTAACAGGCTTGGTTCAATCAATCAATCAAGTTGGATTTATATAGCGCCCTTCATGAAACCCAGAGCGCCCAGAGTCCAGTATTCATTCAGACAGTCATACCGGTGGTGGTAAGATACATCTGTAGCCACAGCTGCCCTGGGGCAGACTGACAGAAGCGTGGCTGCTTCTGTCAGACAGTTTCATAATGAAGCATTCCTCTCCCCCAGTCTGATGCTGTGTTTGTGCTTGATATAACAAGCTATAACATTATCATGTCAGCACTAGTTGGCTAGTCAGGCTAGCTAACATCAGGCACAGGCTAGCTAACGTCACACCGGAGGAGAGGGGCTATGATAGCCAGGTAGCTAACTGTTCGTGTCTCATCCATCTAGCTACAGTATAACATTAGACAGCAGCAGTAGTTGCTTAGTTAGCTTACCCAGACTAGCTAACGCTAGATACCCCCGCCAGCCGCCACAAGCATAGCCCCACTTGTTGCTACACAGTGTAACGTTAGCTAACCTGTGCCTAACATTAGCTAGCCACTAACGTTAGCGTTGCAATAATCAGACACTTCAGTTCTCCCCCGCCACAAACCTACGTGAAACACTGGTTTCTTTTAGCTTGTATTGTATTTGAAGTATTTCAGAAACACACCAGCTTGGGTTTAGCTAATACAGTAACGTTAGCCGGGGGTGGGGGGGTGCTTACCTTCTCGTGAATTTCGGGATGACTGTTCTCCAAATGTCGCTTTAAGTTTGTTGTATTTTTGCCAGTCATTTTCACCCCACACGGTTTACAAATGGTTTTGTTTTCCTTTGCATCAAATATGAAGTTTATCCAGATGTCTGCTCTCCTCTTTCTCCCGGTGTGTGCGAACGTTGACAGACATTTCTGAACTGTGGTAATTTACTGAACAGTTCAGGCGCAGCAGTCGTATGCTGTTAGTTGACTTCCCGCCGGCCGGTGTAGCAACGGTACTATTCAAATGTAGGCTAAATACACACAGGCTACCTGTAGGTTGCATCCAACTCGTTCTATTAATACATCCATGATCCAACTGCGCACATCCCGAACCTCGACATTCTGATTTGAACTTTTCCCATACGTCCCTCCATAACCATTTTAGTCTAGTTTTTATTTGTTGACGAAAATGTGAATAGATATAGTCATAGTTTTTGTCATCATACATTCATTTTTATTTAGTTATCGTCTCGTGACGATAACCCAAAAAATGTCGTTGACGAATAGTTTTCGTTATAGTTCTCGTCAACGAAATTAACACTGGACAGAATGTGGACCTTTCTTCCTTTCTCGTGGTTGTCCAGTTCATGGATGTATTAATAGAACTGGATACAGTCACTCCATTCACTGACCGCTATCAACAATGAAGCCCTATTGAACCGCGCCATCTTGGCAAATTTGTAGTCATTTGACTATTTCCGGTGACTTTTGTACTTGCGCAGTTGAGCTTTTCTGTCCGACGCGCGTCCACGAAAAAGTTCACCTTTATGTGAAATGTAGACGCACGTTCCCGGCTCTCCCCGCTTTGATTTAGCAATGAAAACCGGCTTGCATATTAACCTGCTTTTGTCAAATATATCCATTGGAGAAATTATTTTTTCATCCAGGCATCTTAGTTTTAACAGGTTAAATATAACTGAACATGTTTTGTTTGCTAGTAGATGGTATTCATTCCGTTCGCGATAACTTTATTGCAGCCAGGCTAAATTCCTCCAGGGAGCCAGTGACCGGCGAGTTGAAGAGCTTCACTCCCCGCCAGCAGGAGCTTTGGCCGCGGCTACCGCATCTCGGATAACCCGCTGAGTTCGTGGCTGCTATTTCACACTTTGTAAGAAATAGTTTTCTTTGAATTTGTGTATCCACTCATTGATATGGATCCGCTCCAAAATGTAATGGGTTCTAAGTTGGTCCATGCTACATCCCTCCACCGAGTTTTGAGAAAATCGCTCTGGTAGTTTTTGTGTAATCCTGCTAAAGAATGAACAAATGAACAGACGCGACTGAAAATATATACCTCCACCCCAGCGGTTGCCAGGCGCGGAGGCCATTATAACAGAATACATTCAAATAAACCTGGGCCCATTCCCAATGTCCCCCCTAAACCCTCAAGCCCTGAGCCCTCACAGACTTATTGACGTCACCTGGTAAAGTGGTTGAGTGCGAGAGGCTGCAAGGGCTCGAATTGGTATAAAAAGGAATGGGACAGCACTTGCGACATCACATTACATTGACGTGAAAACACATTTCTTACTATTGTGGGTGTGGGGCTTTTTATCAAATTTTCAATTTTACATGTTTTTCTTGTA
Organism: Borostomias antarcticus; assembly: GCF_949987555.1. NCBI lineage: Eukaryota > Metazoa > Chordata > Actinopteri > Stomiiformes > Stomiidae > Borostomias > Borostomias antarcticus. The sequence goes on from NC_140236.1 coordinate 32,364,164, forward strand.
GGCCTTCATGTAAATTAATTTTGGGCTGAGTCAAATCCCCTTTATCCGAACTCTGTGTTACCCTCAAAACATGTCTGTTCAACTTATTGAAATCATTTCATTTTGTGGTGATATGCGAACTACATTACTGCCTGTGATTCTTGTTTGTGATGAATCCAAAAGTATCTACTTTACATATTTGTACACATCACATTATACAAACCCATGGGGTTAATAACCAATACTTAAAAATAATGAAACCAAAATAATTATAAGGCTACTTGTGCAGATAATCAAGTCCAGCTGAAAAAATGAAAACATATTTTGTTTTGTAACGTGAACATTAGGGTTGGTTGATCTGTCCGTGCTTGTTTTTGGCTGTTCTTCAGGTAACCCCGTGTTTGTCACAACGATATGAACTGTGGGTAATTCCCTTAGGCAAAGTCTGCAGAAGTGCAGACTTACGGTAAGGGGCCATAAAGGGCTCAAAATGTCTGCCAGAGAGCCCTCATGCACTTGCCGATTTGACATTGGGACACCCCTAAGCCCTCGCGGACTTCGCGGGAGCGCGCCCTTAAGTCTGTGAGTCTGCAAGGGTGGACATTGGGACTGGGCCTGGGACTCTGTAGCTGAATCCCAAATCGCGCACTTAGGCGAAAGTGCAGAGCACTCGCGGCCTTGTGGCCTTACATGCGCGTTCCCGCTAAGTCCACAAGGGCTCAGGGTAGTTCCAAAACGGAATTGCTAGATCCACAAGTGCGCCACGCCGCCATTTTGCGCACTTTAACCGCACTTACCGAAAGTCCGCAATTTCACGGACTTAGGAGCAGAAAATACCCACAGCCCACCGCGTCTCATGTGACACAGTGCTTGAGTGCATCCGAGTCATGATCCGAGTGCATCACACATAAATGATGACATTTGCAGATAACACAACATTTATCTTGAAATCCACATGCTGCAAACATATCCCCCCCAACCTAATTTTTTAATTATTATTAAATTAAAACACGTCAATCGGTCAATTTGCAGAGCTGAAGGGAGCGTCAGAGCAGCCTCTGCGTCGGAGGAACGCGGCAGCCAATGAAAACGAAGTGGGTGGTATTCAGTTCATTCAGTTGTGTGCATCTCTGCAGGCCGGAGACTTCGAGGGGGCGGGTCAACTGTCAATCTATTTTTACTTTGACCAATCAGAGGCTGACAATCGTCTTGTCAATCAAAAACTAATTTCGCCTGAAACAGTTGTCAATCACTTTTTATTTGGCGAATCGCCTTTCTCTAAGGGCGTGGTGGAAATGACGCTATAGCTAGTTCTCTAGCTATTTACATTGACTTCGTTTGCTAGTTCTCTAGCTATTTACATTGACTTCGTTTGCTAGTTACGTAGCTAGCTAAGCTAATTATAACGTAGCTAGCTATCTACATTGACTTCGTTTGCTAGTTAGCTTGCTAGTTACGTAGGCCTAATGCAATTTGTTATGGAGTTAGATTGACTGGATTACATGACTGTGTGTGAGAGAGATTATATTTTTAATGCAAATCATGTAGCTTGAAAGACTTAATAAATCATGATGATAAAAGCCTTACCAAGACTCCGCTTGGTATTCTCTTAGTAGGCTTATGATCAATGTAATGGAGGCTTGTGGGTAGAGGCTAGCAATGGCCTACACTAGCCCAATAGTCCAGGCATTTTATGAGACAAAAGGGGTCAATATGGAAAAAATTGCAACAGAAATTATTTCAACTGTGTTAGTGTCATACATATGTTCTTTATAACATATCAAAAGTCCCCCAAAATTCCAGTGGTGGAAAGTAATGAAAAATGCAGATGGAAGGTATGTGACAAATATACCAATTTCCAATTTTCGCCTATGTAAAAGAAAAAGGTTTATGCATGTTTTCTTGTCTGATTTCCACACAGCACTGTCCCCAATCAACCAGAAACTATATAGGATGCATCACAGTGCATATACAGAAATATATTTTTAATTCTATTGGCATTTGGTGAAGAGAAAAGGAGTGAATCTCACACATATTGCAACAGAAAATCTGACATGTGTATTAATCAAATAGCTCAAGAGTCTAGAACCCTGGAGAGGACAGTCTACAACCCTGGAGAACAGTCTACAGCCCTGTAGAGAACAGTAGAACCCTGGAGAACAGTCTACAGCCCTGTAGAGAACAGTAGAACCCTGGAGAGGACAGTCTGAGATGTAGAACCGTCCATAGCAGAGCAGCCAGGTGCTAGAGGGTCCACTTCAGATACCTGTGGGAGAAAATCACACACGCGTGTTCTATTGTCCACCCTACCATTGAAAACAATAGTAAATAGCTAGCTTGCTAATGTTTGTTAAACCAAACTCAGATTTGGCCAAACGGAAATTATACAATGGTATAGATCCGGTCCATTGTCTCTATTGGTCAGTTTGCATTCCAGCCGATATCCCCACACTAAAATGGAATGTGCGCACATCTTTTAATGTCAATCCACCTCTTATTAACCTCTGTGATGTTTCGCTTGAGATAAAAAACGCCTGTGTCGTTTATTTCAAATGCACAACTTGAGTCAAAAAGTACTTCAGGAGACAAATGCGGTCGAATCAACAATTTATTGAGCAAGCCTTTACATGGGTCAAATCTTCGGCAATACTAAAGTTTCTCTTACGAGGTGGTGAACTTATATCCTGGCTTCAGGCCAGGATGTCACATGACAAACACATTTACATACAAGGGATATAAACATGGTCACAAACGGTCAACTGATGTTCTGTCCCCCTCGGACATGGGGCTATTTTTGGGTTCTTCCTGTGTCCTCCTAGGATCGCGTTTCAACCTATAGGCTACTGACTTCAGAGCTGAACTTTAGGTCACGCTGACCCAGAGACAGGACAAAGGAATGCTGACTCAGGACATCTGCTTTGCTCACATGTTAAACTACTTTAAGATAACAGTTCCTAGTTTGGTTTATTCCTTATTCTTAAAATGATTACTACATGAGAGTCATACAGATGTATTGATGTAATACAGTATGGTACAGTATAAAAATATACTACACATGATATCCATAGACGCCGGAATAGTTAGCTACTACTGTGTTGTTTAAGCACAATGTTGCGCATGTACACTTCGACTGAATGCTGCGTCCCGGGGGCGCAAGATTTAAAAGGTAATAAATGTCAATGTATTATCTTTCTGATTGGACTGTTTGGACGATTCAGCTTACTTTTAGTAAATCTAATTGGAGAATTAGCATCAGACATGTTTGTAAAGGTCCAAATATCGCGATGTATTGCTTTAACAAATAGTTCCATTAAAAATACATTTTAAAGTTCGTATTGTCTTTCTTTTTGAAATATTGACAGATAAATGTCTCCGCTGCGCGTCGTGCCTAACCACTCCCGCTAGCCATGGCGATATCCGTGACATCCCACTGCTTCTCGTTCCATAATGCTTTAATGTCCACTAGCCGTGATGCTAATTTTCACCATGTTCTACTCCATTCACTTATGCTAACAACATTAGCGATCAGAATGGTTTTACTGACCAAATTCACTGGATTCCTCTTGGCCTACTGAATCTAGCAATGTGCTCTAATTCAAGAGCAACTGATTCATGTTTACGAGGCACACCAACATAGCGCTCTTGTCAGCTGCACTCTCCAGTGAGGTGCTCAAAATGCGGCAGTCCCCGGATGTGTAGTTCGCTGTAAAATAACTAAAATGTCAAATAAATAAAAAGTACCTTTGAGAAACTGCACGTTATTGCGATGGAACTTGATAGTTAGTAGACTAATGCTTTATCTATCCAAAATGTTATGTGTTGTCGTTAAGTGCTGTGTTGATATCGATCTATAATTATTTCAACATTTTCTCCCATGCAAAAGATAGAGCAGGTGCGAACCAAACCAGTAGAGGGCGTAGTTTTACACTTTGGCTCCCTATACCGCCCACATCTAGAAGACAGCCTACTAGAGCTGCTCCCCTGACAAGACTAGGTCATGAATTTCCTCTGTAGCTTTGAATCACTAGGGGTAAAAACAGACAGATTTACAAGACCACAAATATAATTTTTGGAACAAAACATCGAAATGAAGACAGGGTTGATATCCTTCACTATGTGTAAGCCTAAAACATGGTTTTGAAAATGGGATTTTGCTATAGGCCTATAATTAGTATTAAATTGAATACATGACAGGACAAGTAACACGCAATCATGACAGAAATTCCAGTACAGTAGCTTCCTTAAATCATTTTGGCTTACATAAATACAAAATTAGGGAAGAAGACAGCACATAATGTCAATAGTTGGGAAACGGGCATTGACCACAAAAGCTTTAGTTACTCATGGCATGGGTTAAATGTCATCATCACCATCCGATAGAATTGCAGGTGTGCAGTAAGGACCAACATGGGAGAATATCAACAAAGAATTCCTTTGTGAAAGGTTCTTTGATCAATGATGGAGGAATGTCTCAGCTCCCTCAATGGAGAATCTCAGTTGACACAGGGCAGCTGTGGCTCAGGAGGTAGAGTGGGTTGTCCAACGATCGCAGGATTGGCAGTTTGACTTCCTTGGGCAAGAAACGGGACTCCAAACTGCTCCCAATGAGCAGGCTAGCTTGTCACCATCGGTGTGTGTGAATGTGTGTGTGAATGGGTGAATGAGAGGCCATTGTAAAGTGCTTTGTCCCTTAAGGTAGAAAAAACCTATATAAGTGCACTCCATTTCTTTAATAAATCAACTTCAGCAAGATTCCTCATGGTTGGCGCTGGAATATTCCCTCATGTCCAATATTTGAGTGTTTTCCTTCCCATTAATTTCAACGCGGTGGACATTGTTAAAAGGTGCCGTCTCTGGAGGTTCCATCTCCTGCTCAACCTGGGAACAGCAGAACAGAGGGTTTAGTTCTGTTTCATAGGAGACCATGATGTTGCTAAACTGTATGCTTCCTTTTGGCCTATTGAACATCAACAACAATGTCTTCCTTATCATCACAAAGCTCTGTCCTCCTGCTGTCTTCACAGTCATTCCTTAAATATTAGTATAGAGATAAAAGACTGGACTGAAACAATTGAAATACCTGAGTCTATCTAGTGTCATTTGTTATACATTTGATTATTAAAGTGGTTCAGTCGTTTTTTTTTAACTTTAAAATAACAGCTTCAAAATTATTTTGATGGTACACTGCCTTGTAATAGGCAGACTGTTGCCTCTTTCGTTCCCACCCCTCCCCCCGAATGCTTCTTCTTGAAATAATAAGTTTGGTGTGCGGGCCACTATTTTCGCAAAAAAAATTCTTCACACCAACTTCCGCTGGCTATTGCTATAATAATAGCGCATATTTTCAAATCCCAGTACTATACACATCGTGGTGGAGGTGAAAAGACCAAAGAGGAACATCACATTAAAATATAAGACCAAAAAAAGAGAAAGGGACCAAGCCAGAAGCCAAACCAAGTTAATATTGGATTGGCTTTTACTTGCTGGTGGGAGCTTCACAGTGAAAGGCTGCAAGAATGACACAGAGCTGACCTCATTGATGTTGAACTTGTACTTGTACTGTAAGTGTTAGCTAGCCTAATATTAGCTGGGTTGCTATGTCTTATGTTGAAATTGCTTGATGTTTGGCTGTGCTAGCTGTGAATGTATGAGGATGCATGTAATCTAGCTAGCTTGGGACACTATGTTCCCTAGCTAAACTGCTAACTAGTGTGGTAACTTTGTGGACTGATTGCTAGCGAGTTAGCGAGCTGACAAAGTGTAATGAAAGGCTATGAGTCTGATGCCGACCTGGCCTCTTTTGTAATGTTGCTAGCCTAATGTTAGCTGGCTAGCTATCTGTTATGTTAGAATTGCATGATGTTTGGCTGTGTTAGCTGTGAATGTCTTCTTCCTACTCCTTTTTGAACACTATTGTTTTTTGTTTGTTTTAATCTGTTTTTATTATGTTCGAAATAAACTTTCATTCATTCATTCATTCATTCATTCATTCATGTCTGAGGAGGAATGCTAGTGACTACATCGCATGTGTTAGGCAGACGGTTGCTTGCTAGTGTAATTTAGGCCCTGCATGCCCTGCATGCGCAAATAGAAAAATATGAGGGATATAGCCTACTTTACTGCTCACAGCTCAGTGCAGCTAGATAATGAAACAAAACAAATACATATAGATAATGTTGCAGCTGTACTGAACAAGCTTTATATTTACCTTTTTACGATAGTTGTGCAAAGGTGAACCTGTAGGGGGCGCCAAATCTCAAAAATACCACATCCTACTTTGGGCTGCTTTAACTTTATATAAATTAACTTCATATGAATTATTAAGTTTGCTGTACTTACTGAGCACTGTGCACTATGGCTGTCCACTTTATTCACAGGAAGGTCCCACCACAGTAAGCCAGGGGCAATGCTGCTCCTTTTGGTTGCTCCTGTTTTTTTATGAAGATGAGAGAAGCTAGAGTTTGTAGTCACTTGCTGGCATGGTTGTCAGTAGTTAGGTTTATGTCCATAGAGGAGGAGATACACATTTTAATTACAGATTAGGAAACTTGTTAAATATCTGACATCCTACAGTGCAGTAACAACTCATTGTCCTTACCTGTGGCATAGCTCACCACGATTCCCACCAGCACCACTGAACTGGTCCCCACAGCTCCAAAGTAGAGGTAGGACACAGAGTAAAAGTCCTGTAGGCCCCTGTAAGTGTATAGTGTGTGTATTTATTTATTTGTTTATTATTTTTTTCATTTATTCACTTATCTATCTATCTATCTATCTATCTATCTATCTATCTATCTACTACTTCAATTAAACTATGCTATCATTTCACATGGTATGAAATGCAAAAAGTTGGTATTGATTTTGTAGATATGAAAACATCACTCATTCATCTACTTCCTCACCCAAGTCGATCTGGGAAGAGATGAGTTGAAGAATAAGTTGTGTCCATGTCCAGTCTGCTCTTCAGTGTGTTGTTGCTGGATAAGCACTGTTCTCCCATTGAGGGCAGGGCTCCCATTGACTCCAGGCTGGGGGGGTAGAGAGTTGACCCTATGGCAAGCCATAAGGAGATGCAAAAACCCACCAGTGCTCCAGAAAACACCCCCTGACAAAGTCCAAGAAGAATATACAGTACATTATATTTATAACAACTGGTACAAAGTTATGAGTTAATAGAGTATTTGATTATTCATATTATTAAGTAGGATGAGTGTTCATTATAATTATTTCCGTGAGAAATAGAAAAATAGAGTGGTGAAATGAAAAGGAATGGCCTCTAGCTCAGTTCTATGTTTATTTATGACATTGCGCCAAAGGCAACTCCTGTCTGTCAACGTCAGGGTAGAAAATGGCAGACCAATAAGGACACCTGTCACTCCTAGGAGTTGACACGGTACTGGCTTTGGTCAGTGTGTCCAAGAGTGCTCAGCTGTTCTTCAGGCTTACCGGCTTGTTGGTTGCAGGAACAAACATCCCCAGAATGAAAGCTCCCAGAAGTGGACCGCTGACTATCCCCATGACTGTGAAGGAGCCCTGAGGAGGGGAGGAGAAGAGAGGAGTGTGACCAGTCAAACGTAACATGGCGTCATTCAAAACCGGTGGATTAGAGTGGGGATGAACTTTGGTGTACCGGCAATACATCGGTGTACATAAATGTGAGTTAAAGTAACAAAATAGTCTGTTGTTTTAACTGCAGCGGAAAGCAAAGTCATTATCTACAGTATATCCCACTAGAATTACTACATTAATAAACTACAATTCAGCGGGGGGAGATATCTGGATAAATAGTACATTGTGGTTGTGAATATCCTATCTTGAAAGAATAAATAAATACTAAACAATGAGGAGGCACCAACCTGAAGAACACCCGTGTTCACAAGAGAGGCAAGAGCAGCCACAGTGACACACCCAATACCGTACATGAAAGCTGAAAATAATTCAAACATGGGTTATTTGTAGCCTACAGCCCAACAAGACCCCAATGTTTCACACCTTGAGTTTGTGTGAAATTAAGCTAGTACATTATTGTTTTCCAATCAAATTTGTTGATGAAAATTATGATTCAGTTAACCTACACAGTCCTTTAGAGATCAATATCAGCTTCCTCTCGGACACATTGACCAGGCGTGGCTTCAGCAGATCCTTCATAGTAACTGCTGCCATGGCGTTGATGCTTGTGGAGGCAGTGCTTTAGACAATCAAATGAATTAGCACTGGTGCTGTGATCTGTCGTAAACTAGTTGAATTATTTGTTGTCATATACTTGAACAAAAAAAAAAGAAAAAAAAAAGGTTTGAGGTATATTCAAGGGGTTCTTAAATACCTGAGAGTCCCGCTGTATGCACATGCTAGGAAAAGACCTGGCAAGCCTGGGCAGTCTTGGAAGATTTCCAGGACCATGTAGGGCATATACTTTAACAGATGAGAGTGAAAATAAGACTGCTGTGTTGAACTGTAAATCATTAGTTCAAGAGTATGCAATTAAAAGTGTGCTATACCAACAGAAGAATGATATTATCTTCATTTTCTTTGTTTCCTCAAGCATTTACAGTATCTCCTAAAATGGGAAGGATTAACTCAATGTTTTAATTCTTTATAAAACATATATACTGAAACCCTGCATGTGAAGTGTTACCAAGATATTTGTGAAATTTTATGTCAGGTGTCACTAATGAGTACGGGACATCGTAGCCTACTGTGCAATGGAAAGATTATTTCAGATGCTTTGAATATGGGCACCATTAAATGAAAGCTCAACAATAACAGCTTCCCTGTTTTCCCTGTCTTTCACTGTGCTGGTGGTTTGAATAATCAATTTACCTGGTCAGGAGATGAAATCTTCCCAGTCTTTAGAGGATCACAAGTTGAATACAGTGCATACATGACGATGCCACAGGTGGCTGCGCTGCCCACAATGAGAAGCAACCCCACTTGGTTCACAAACAAGGCCCTGCAGACAAACAGGCCAATTAGAACAGTTTACTCTTGAAATTTCAACAAAACATCAAGTTGATTCAGTAGCATTGGAAAAAACAGTTATGTCTTGGGAGATTGAGCCTCATTCACCAATATCATCCGAAGTTCCTTTCTCAAATGTTACTGACAGATGTCACTTCTCAATGAATAGTGGTCATCCGTGCCCTCGACTCACCAACTTTTCGATAGCATAATGGTTTAGGTGGGGTTGTGTCAGGTGCGTTGGCAAACGCAATCACAGATCATTTTAAATGAACATGTCTTTCGCACGAATAGTCCGTAGCCTACTTAAGACTAGTGTTCGTAGATTCTGTTCTTCGTTCCCATGTGAGAACATTGGTGAATGCCAGAATCTTCTTGGAAATGGTGTAAATGGAGTTTAAGAAGAAATGCTTCTTAAAGAAATTCTTAACTTTGTTGGTGAATGAGGCCCAATGTGAGCACGAGACATCCTGTTAGAAAAGTGTTCTTTTTGATTCTTGCTGGAAACTTTTATGGATTAAATGGGTTTAGCGTCAGCAAGAAAGAGAGTTCTCCTAAAGCATCCATCCTCAAAGTGCGGACTCCGTTCCGGATCCGGACCGAACCACAACTGTCTCTGGACTCTGAACAAATTATACTTTTCATAGTATTATTTCTGAGACATTGCCATGATGCAGCAAGTCAAAATTCTCTGCTTTGAGGGGTTGGCGTTGGCAGTGATGCCAGATTGGGAGGTTTTCCACCCATGTGGGCTATCGTTGATGACCTTGGGTGGTTGGGAAATTGTCAATCCGATCTGGTAAAACTGGGGTCATGTGCAGTGTTGCCAAATTTGCAAACTTTGCAACTTTATCTGGTGACTTTCCAGACCCCCATGGCGACTTATTTAGTCAAAAGCAACCAGTGGAAAATCAAGCGAGTTTTTCTGGTCTTTCTGGGAGTTATTGTGTTGACAAAGCATCTACATATCCTCTGCAAAAGCATCTAACATATCCTGTTCTGCAGTTCACATTACAACCAATTACAGAGAGAGCTGATTACAGCGAGGGTTGCCGTCTCCTCCTCACCACTCACACATATATAAAAATAATAAATATGTCAATAGTTTGCATATATGTAAATATGAAAAGAAAAAAAGCTAATGTTATAGTTATATGGTAGCAGAAATTAAGTTTGTAAATACGTAAATAATTAGTTTATAAACTACCTGGTCAGCCTTTTCTATTCATTTTGCCTCTTTCAGAATTGCATATTATGATAATTGGTTGATTATGTCATCTAGCTACTTCTAGCTACTTTTGGGAGAGCCAACAGCTTACAGAGGAGTTGGTAACACTGGGGTCACTGAGGTGACAGCGCAGGTAACGTTTGTTTCGTTTGCAGTTAGCTAGCTAGTAGCTACTAGCATTACTACCAACATTAGTTTTAGCTTCAGTTATTTAGCTAAAATGGCACGTTCAAAGGTGGCCCAAAAAAAGTTGACAGTGAAAATAAGCAATTCAAAGATAAATGTCTCGAAAGGTATGCCTTGATCCTCTCCAACGAGTACCAAACCAATGTGCTAAATGCCTTAGTGGAGCAGATAAGCAGAACAATACTGCATTTTCTGATTAAAGCATGACATTTGGTACAGTTATAGCCAAGGGCATTCAGAAAAATAAAATAAAAAAGGATATTTGGGCTTCATGAATTTTACATGTCGCCCATGGCAAATGGCCATGAGTTTTCTGATCAATTTTCTTATCAGGGATGGATATAATATGATATTGAGTAAATTATTTGTTGAATTTATCTACCATAAATAACCTAAATTCTGGAAATTGACATTTGGATAATAGTACATTTTTCAAGATAGCAGCCATGACTAGTATGAAAATTGTATTGCAATAAGGTTTTGTAGAATAATATGATATGGATGATCTGTATCAAATCATAAAAAAATATATGATGGAGAATTTGGAATTTGGAACTTTAGAATTGCAGAGATGCTTCTTTCTATCTCACGATTACAGACACCATTTCTTTTCAATTCATGTACTTCAACTGTGAGGAAAAAAAAAAAAAAACAAGCAGCAGTTTGTTTCTCTCAAACAAGACATGGAGCTGTTTTCAAGGATGTACACATTGCTTGCCAGACCAGAGATGGAAACCTTCATGAGTTCTTTCAACTAACCATGTTCCCCAGCACTGTCTGATGGCGGGGGGGTCTCCACCTGGGGCCGAAGAGTGATCTTTCAAGACTCAAGATCTGTTTATTGCCATGTATATGATTCACACATACTAGGAATTTGACTAGGGTTAAGGCATACACTGTTGTAGATGACACAGGACAGGGTGCAGGACAGGGCAGTGCAATGATATGACAGTGCAAAACAGTACAGTTCGTGCCAGGAACATGTTCATTGTGCATACTCTGTAGTCCTCCAACAACAGCTGCCTTAGAGGAGCATGTTAAGAGAGCAGTGTACCAAGGAGGTAATGTGTGGGGTCAGATACTGGTGTCCACACCAGAACTACCTTCACCTTGTAGATGTGCCTGGGCAAAGACATCTGAAGAGTGCTATGAACCCTTCTGGATATGTCTACCAGATGCAGACCAGTCCAGCTATGAACTTATGTGCTGCAAATGTAAGAAGGGTTGTGTTCAGCAGTGCAAGTGCAAAAAAGCTGCATTAGACTACACAACCCCCTGTTTCTGTGAAGGGGAGTGCTGAATAGAATTTCCCATGATAGACCTTAGGTTTGAGCAGTTATCACTCATTATGTCTTGAATTGTAGTTTCTGAACAATTCTGAATTTCCTAATTCAAATTCTGAATCATAAAAAAATATGATTTGACACCATGATTATCCCATATCAGACTAATCCATAATACTTTTTTGCAATTAAAATGTTCATACCAGTCATGGCCGCCATTGAAAAATGTACTATTATCCAAATGTCAATTCACAAGAACTATGTATGGTAGATTTAAAAAAATGATGTCCTCAATATCATATTATATCCATCCCTGATAAGAAAATTGATCAGAAAACTGTTGCCACTGGCGGACGTTTTGAAAAATGGTTGCCATGGGTGACATGTTGAAAATTCATGATGCCCCAATATCCAGTTTTTTCTTATACTGTGTATGATATGCTTTTATCACAAAATGCACAATTGTTATGACATTTCTAGCTTAGTTGCTCATTTAATTTGAAACACCACTATAACACAATATAGTAATTTTGAAGCAACCTTCAGCAAACATTTATGGGATGAAATTGTTATATCAACCCGCAAGCATAATTCTTGTTACATCTATGTTGCAGCGAGAAAAGTCCTCACTCCGAGAGTGGTGTGGGTGTTGGGTAAATACAAGAAGCCATTCTCTGATGCAGAAATAATAAAATAATGTATGACTGAAGTGATGGAGACCATGTTTGAAGGCAAAGGAAATTACAGTTAAAATCAAGTAAATCACCCTCTCAGATTCCACAGCAACCAGAAAAACTGCCTTCTCTCATTAGGCAACAGTGTTTGACACAATGAAGCCTACTAGAGGAGACAAGAAGAGAGGAGAGGAGACAGGAGGGGGGAAGAGGAGAGAGGAGGGGAGATAAGACAGGTGGAGAGGAGACAGGAGAGGAGATAAGAAGAGGAGACAGGAGTGGAGATAATACAGGAGGTGACAAGAGGAGACAGGAGAGGAGATAAGACAGCAGGTGACAAGAGGAGACAGGAGGTCAGGAGAGGATACAGGAGGTGAGGAGGAGACAAGAGAAGAATGAGACGAGAGAAAAAAGGAGGAGAGGAGAGGAGACAGAACTTTGGACTTTAATTCTTGAAATTGTTTGATTCAACTTTGTTGGGTGGGTGGGTGATACGGTTGGGGTGGGGGGAATGGCTGGTTGATTTCTATTATAATAAACCTTTGTCATATTGAAAAAAAGTGGACCTCTAAGATTTGTATTTGAGTACCCGAGGAACAACCGAGGAACCCTTTTGTAGGAAGCCCCTTTGTGTCTAAAGCTGCTTGCACATGGCCCCAACACTGACCACAATGCCAACATCGGATAGGTGTACCGTGGTTATCGGTGTTTACTAGCGGTTGTTGGCAGATATTTTCATGAAGTGCCGTATAGGCCATATTTCACAATCAATCCTGCACCTAAAAAGGTTTGCAGACATCAATGAGTTGTTTTCATATCAGTATGGCCTCACTAAAAATACTGTTACAACTGCCAATTTTGGGATGTTGGTGTTTGTTGGACTGTGTTCAAGCAGCTTGAGAGTGTAAACCCCTAATAATATTTGATGAAGGACCAGACCTGAGGTCAGGAGTTCCTGAGTTTATCACTCACCACTGGGCCTGTCGTTCGGTTCTGCAGGAGACGTAGCGCTGGACCTGGGCCTGGTTCACTCCATACATGGATAACCACAGCAGAGAACCCCCCACTGTAAAGCTCCAGAATGTGTACCGCTTCCTGGGGTCCAGTTCAAAACTAAGATTAAAGAAAGGAAACGGTTCAACACACCTGTGTGTTGGCATTGTGAATTCAACTGCAAATCAAGAGTATGCAATTAATTGGGTCACTGGAAAACTGGGACGAATCCTGACTTGGCATTCGCGAGTGTCGGCATTGATAACAGGCTGCCTGATAGACGCATGCTAGGAAAGTTCCTGCGGTCCCAACATCGACCATCGCTGATAACCATGCCTATACTCGTGGACCTTGTCCCGAGCGAGCCGGTGAAGTGATGGAACTTCCGAAAGGCCAACTGGAAACGCTACCTCATCCTTACCCATAGATCCACGAGGTGCCTCCCACCACCTAACACCAACAATGTGGACGAGGTGTACCAGAAACTCTGCGGCATACTGGTGAAAGCGGCCAAAAAATCCATCCCACGCGGACGTCGCAATAGCTACAACCCGTGTTGGGATGCAGAGTGGAGAGTCTCTACTGTGCATTCCTCGAGGCCCCCCCAGGAGCTGAGTCAGACAGACTTGCCTCAGCCCGTCTGTCTAGACTCAGCCGAAGGACACAAGAGCGCTGGGAGGAGGCCATTAACTCCATCGACTTCTCCCACTTCAGCAGCAAGGCATGGCGCATCCTTAAGAACCTCATTGGTAGGTCTAGACCCTCCCCCAGTCACTGCCACATCTCTGCAAACAAAATCGCATCACAATTTGTGAAAAGTGGGACATACGAGGGCAAAGACGATGGGCGAATCTTCACATCTCGTGGCAAAAGAAGTCTCTGACTTCTGGAAGGCCACAACTCCTAACGACGGTAACATCTCCGGTGAATTTAGACCGGAGGAGTTCGCTGCTGCCCTCCAGCATGTTAAGCCAGGGAAAGCTCAGGGGCCTGATTCTATCTGCCTGGAGCTTATAGTCCATGCCGCACCTGCCTTGACGTTCTGGTTAAGAGCGTTCCTCTCTTCCTGCTTACGCCAACTCAAGATTCCCAAAATCGGACCCCAAGAGTTACCGCCCCATCTCTCTGTTATGTATCCCCTTCAAGATCCTAGAGCATCTCATCTTCGCCCGCATCGAACCAATCATCGACCCGCTGCTCCCACAGGAGCAGGCCGGGTTCCGATGTGGGAGATCGGCCGTAGATCAAGTTACTTTGATGACTCAAGACATCGAGGACAGCTTTTCGACTAAAAAGAAGGCTGGAGCCATCTTTATAGACCTGACGGCTGCCTACGACACCGTATGGCACCACGGCCTCGCCTGCAAGCTGCTCCACCCACTGCCGGACAGGTACATGGTCAGCATGATCATGGAGCTTGAACGAAACTGCAGCTTCACCCTCACCACCGGTAGTGGACAGCAAAGCAGGTTGCAACGCCTTAAGAACGGTGTCCCCCAGGGATCTGTCCTGGCCCCCCTCCTCTATAACATCTACACCTACGACCTGCCAATCACAGTTTCCAGGAAGTATGCCTACGCAGACAACCTTGCGCTGGTGTACTCAGCTGGAGACTGGCAGGCTGTGGAGGAGATCTTGAGCCAGGACATGCAGACACTAGCGGCATACCTCCGGAAATGGAGATTGAAGCTCAGCGAGGCAAAGACAGTGTCTGTGGCCTTCCACCTTAACAACAAGGAAGCCTATCTCGGCGTGACATTGGACAGGTCGCTCACGTTCCGCCGACACCTCGAGTCACTGCGCAACAAGTTAACAGCTTGTGTGGCGTCTGATCAGGCTGGGGCGCCGGCGCAAAAACACTGCGTACGGCAGCCCTAGCCCTGGTCTACTCGACCAGTAAATATTGCGCACCGGTTTGGTGTCGCAGTGATCACACCCGCCTCATCGACCCGCCTATCAACGAAGCCTTGCGCATCGTGACAGGATGCCTGCGTCCCACTCCTGTGGACAATCTTCCGATCCTTGCAGGCATCCAGCCCGCTGGCCTCCGCCACACAGGAACCACAACACGTCTCGCCTGCCGGGCCGTGGAGCTTAACCACTTGCTCCACAACAGGCCTCCCCGGCGTCTCAAGTTGAGACACCGTTTTGTGCCTGCCACACAGAATCTCCTGCAGCAATGCAGAGATCTTAACATCAGCGAGGCAGGATGGGCGGACTATATCTGGCATGCGGAGTGGGAGACAAACACCTCTAGACTCCGTGATTTCATCCCGGCCGCCGGTCCTTCCCCTCCCGGGCTGGACCTACCCAGGCCGGCGTGGGTGAGGCTTAACCGCCTCCGGACCGGCATTGGATGCTTCCGCTCATCGATGCACAGATGGGGCTTGGTATCTTGCGTGGTGCGCGAGTGTGGCGCTGAGGAACAAACCACAGACCATGTCATCCTGGACTGTCCGATATATCGGACACCCAACAGAATGCATGGTCTGACGGTTGTGGATGACGAAACGGTGTCATGGCTCCTGGAGGTGTGCCTAGATATATAGCCCAGGTGACCACTCAACCAGCCTCGGGGTGGTAAAAGGATAGCCCTTCGGCCCCAAGCCTGGGGGGGAGAGGATGCAACAATGTACCCACACGAAGAAGAAGCCATATACAAATAGAGAATGTTACATTATATATTTCATTTTATTTCTTTCCTCAAACATTTATACTATCTCCTAAAACAAGTGATGCAAGTGCCTGTTGGTCTGCCCAGAGTAGTTCAAGGGCAAAGGCTTGATATTATTAGATGAGCTAATTCTATCTGGAAGTATGGGTCACCTGTACGTTATCATTTACACTGTGTGACACCTGTGAGGCAGATCAAATTAAGAAACAATATTGTTATTTAGGGGAAAAGTGGAAACAAATTACATACAAGTCTCTTTTTTTTTACCTTTATCTTAAATATCTGTATTCATAATCAAATTTTGTTAATAAAGTATTGATAACAGTCGTGCTACACCTAAGCTATGACAATCCCACATGGCATTTGGTTTAAACCTCATACTCCCCAAAATTAACTTATTTCTTGAATCTTGTATAAAACATATTTAATGGAAACCTGAAAGTGTTACCAAAGCATGTGTGGGGGGAAAAAGAAGAAGAAAAAGTTTTTACTCCTTAAAATTAATCCGTGATCCATTGTTGGCAATCTCCAGAACCCGTGCCGGTCCACCAACCAGAATAGTGCCGCGGACAAAGATGGCTATGAAGCCGGCCAGCATGACCAGGATCTGGAACACATCTGTCCAGACAACTGCTTTCACGCCACCCTACAGTGGGGAGGACAAAGGGAAAGGTCCATCACACCTGGACAGGTATTTGAAATCGAAGCAAATATCTTAGCTGTGTTTGATTGAGCTTCCCTCACAGAACTAAACCAATGGAAATGTCCAAAGGGAATACCCTGCTGTGAATTCAGGATGTGTTGAAATAAAGGTCAAATGTAAAGAACAAATATATTTTGATGCAAAATGTTAGTGATTCAAGACAGAAAATGTGCCAAACGTTCATTCAATTTAAATTATTATAAACATTTTCAGATGTTTTTTCTTACCAGTGTGGTGTAAAAAGTACAAATGAGGCCAGTGGAAAAGAGGGCTGCCCACATATTGATCCCAGCAGCTGAAATACATTCATGATAATCATGAACTAGTTTGGTAACAGTTTATGTGAATCACCTGCAGTACAATATCCAGTGTTTGATATCACCTCAGTAAGCATGGTAAGACTTGATAAATACAGTGCATGAAACAGATTGTGTTTCCTGTCACTATTGAACAGTCATTAGTGAAAGTCATTAGCATGTGGTATCCAGAGCTTGTACCTTGGTGAATTATCAAGGCAGGGGCATAGATCACAACCCCTGTGTACAGCAGCTGAAAGACAAGGGAAAACAGGAAACAATTATTGGGGTGAGACTGACTTGGTTTGACAGCAAACTGAATTGATTCATTCATTTAACTAACTAGTAGATACAGAGGTGACCGAGATCCCAAGCGTACTAGATGAAACCAGGGTATGCACTCTCAATAGCTAAATTCTGTATTCTGGTGCATAACCTAATCTAGAATGATTCATTCACCCATAATGACTAACGAATTGCAGTTGCAGTATGACTTGTACGTGTCTTAGTTTCTAATGATCAGTAACACTAGGTGCCAGAACTAGGATGATATTTTTGAGTGGGCAATTTTGCAGTGCTCAGACATAATCAGTGGAATAGGCCGCATATAATTGTGAGTGGCCGATGTCCAGCCCTGCACTACTATTGAGCAGGCCAAGTCTGGTGCTGAATGAGATCATGTCTAGACCAATCTAACATTGAAAGCAGTAGCTACTGTAAGGCCTTAAACTTTTTTTGATGAATGGAAACATGCTGCCTGTCAATTGAGGCCAAGTCAACATATATAACAGATAGAGCACAGGTCGGGCTTAATGAAAAGTAATGGGGGAATCCGCAGTTTGACCTGGTGCAGCCAACAGTACACCTGAAAAGGTGTTTTGCTGCACTGTCAGAAGGACATTCTCCTGCAGAATCTTTAAACACATTGACTAATTTTCACTAATTTTTGCAAGCTAGTAATATTAATTAATATTACCGTATTAAATATTTGACCCAGGTTTAAGCTACATTAAAATATGACGTGGCCCTCTTGCAATTCTCTAAATGTGTACACGCATTCCACAGAGGCTTACACAAACAATTATTTTCAGCTTCATCTATTGGTAGATTAGGTGAAAATGTGAGTATTTTTAAATATTTGAAACACGATCACATTATTTTACTGTTCATATCTAAGACAGAATAAACATGTATTTCCTGAGGATGCACACAAGTTGATGCATGCAAGCCATTGGTGCAAGCCGGGAATTTTAGACCTTGCTCTGAATCTTGAGCCTAGGCCTAGGCCTGAGCCCAGTTCAGATCAATGATTTGGAACAAGAGAAAACTTGCAGGGTATCGTCACAAATCTTTGATTCAGAATCACTTTTCGCCAGTATTTCTATTGGTTATTAACCAGTGCTTCCAGCCCATTTCCAATACTGAATGCATGTTATCTGCACTTCATTTAATTGAATTTCAAACTTTTCTTTATACTCATGAAGGACTGAGGTTTCCCTCATTTACAGTACTTGTATTTGGCTTTGTCAACAATTAGGCTATACCCTGATACTGACTTGGCATTAGTGCCAAGACACGCTACTCTCAACATTATCAATGTGAGAAGAAGGTTTGTTTTCTTACCGTCGCCAGTATGAACTGGATACCACCCAGCAGCTGCATTCCTCTGCCAAACCTCATCTGTAGGTACTGGAACAGGGAAAAGAAGGGCCACAGCATTCCTTCACTCCTGTCCAACTCTCAAAGCCCAGAGTCCTGTTTCAGGCTCAACAGTTGAACTTCTATTTTTTCAGGTTCAGCAAGACTCGATCATGAGCATGCATTATGCCATCTCATACTCATCCTTCTAAACGTCCCTGAAACAGGCCAAGTCCAGCCCGGCTTATGGATTGGCTGTTGGGAGTACATACAGCTGTTCTTTTCATAGTTCTGGACAAACATAATTTCCTGCCCTATCTCCGATGTGTTAAGCAATTCAACCTGGTTGCAGACAAGAGATTGCAAGCAAATTATGACTGAAAAATATGTTTGTACTTTTCTTATACAAAAACTAGAAAATATAGCATTTTCTCTTATCTTCTCTATATAAAATTAAAGAATTCATTTTTATTTCTGAGGTAGGGTTTCACAAACTATGCAATTAATTCATATTTCCGATTTCAACATGACCTGCAGCCGAGGCCATGGCTTCGTCTTTCGTTGCCGAGCTGTCTCTAGTGGGTCTCTAGTCTCTGTACAGGTGACGTAGGACGTTGAACATGACGTGGCTCGTCGAACAAGCGAGGTCAAAAGTAGATCATGCCCTCTGCTGTTAAAAAAGTACTGCGATTCATTTTTCATTTCAGCGATTTGAATCGTCACGTTTGTATCTCGCATTGTTACATGCCTAAATGATTGGCAAAAACGGAGATAGAGGGGAATTAGTGGGATTTCTTTTAACTTTGTTTATAGGGTCAGCTATGGGTGACTTTTTTGTAAACTATACAGGCAATACTGAATGCAAGGCTTACAAAGAACAAATAGTGGACACAAGACTCACATTTTGTATTGAAACGGAAGAATGCCAGTAAGATAGTCTATCTATGGATTTAACATTTTGAACGCTATCGAGTACTCAAAAGGATTTAAATTGTCGGTGGCCCTTGTTGCATTTGTAATGGATTTGATCAGATTACAAAAAAGGTGGGTTATCCTATTATAATTGTGTGTTGATTAAGCAAGAATGCTGCCTGAGCCCCAGGCTGTACTCACTGTACACCCATGACTGCTCAGCCAAGCACAACAGCAATTGGGTCATCAAGTTTTCAGATGACACCACTGTGATAGGCCTGATCTCCCCCAATGACTCATCTGAATCGGCCTTCCTCCAGGAGGTGTCAGACCTAGTAACATGGTTTGACAATAACCTGACCCTGAACACTAGCAAGACAAAGGAGATGATTGTGGACTTCAGGAGAGGAAAAAGACACACCCCCCGCCCCCATCATCATCAACAGGGAGGAAGTGGAGAGGGTGAGCCACTTCAAATTCCTAGGGATTGCCGACACCCGCCCGCCCCCCCCACCCCCCGCCCCCGGACCAACTTGACACTTTGAACACCTTGCACTGGCTCTGCATAAACGCACCACATTGCCGCATTACGTCAGAGTGTCAGGGTAGATGGAGGGACGGAGGATGTGACAAAACAACATTCACTAATATTGGACTGCGGGCTGTGCCCATCAGCCAAAAATACTGTCTGCAAGGTCAGCATAAGGATGCAGCTTTAAAAGAGTAGGCATACTTTGTTTTACTTCAATCATTTGTGCACAGCCACTTTGGTCATAAAAAACAAAACCTTCAAACCATTTGTTGCATTACAAAATGACAGGGTGAAGGTTTTTATTTTATTTTATATGACCAAAGTGTTTGTGGCTGCACTGTTGCTGTGTTCCATTTGTATCGTAAACCTCGGGATTCGCGGGTTCGACATCAAACTCGTCATCAAATACGTCATCTGAACTCAGAGTATTTTCCGTAATTTTACTTGGGATAAAAAATGTACCCTGACTTCATCAACGTCATCTGCTGACATCAATCAAGATGGCTACTCTGCGCAACAACAATAAGTGAAAGCTGTAATAAGACTGTTTATCAGCGTTTCTGTATTATTTGTGTCTCATTAAATCGGTCGTACACACAATATTGTCCAATGTCTATTAGTGAACAATGTTGCTATGAAGTTTGTGTGCGCAAAATAGCATAGTTTGTTGTTATCAGCTAGTATTGCTAACATTGGCTAACAATAGCTAACTTGCCTAGAACTACAAAGAAAGTGGGGTTTTCACATTTTGTTTCTGGATACGCATTCAACTGGGATTTGATGTCGGGCACCATATCCCGAGCTCCGATACGAATGGAATGCAGCATGTGTATTGGGTAGGTAAGAGAGTGTGAAGACCTGGTTGGTGCTGGTGATGCCTAGCCTGTAGAACAGTGGCATAAACAGGTACGCGGTCAGGCCGGAGTTGATAGACTGGCCCAGGATCATGTAGAGGAATTTGAAACCATATGTGGAGGCCTCTGTTGGCACGCCCAGAACCTGAACAGCAGACATGAAGCTAGCACAAAGGGACAAGCCCACGGGCACCGCCGGCATGTCACGGCCACCGGTGAAAAAGTCGTCCACGTCCTTCATTTTTTTTTTCTTCACAGCCTGGTACAAGCCAATCCCGATGGAAACAAGCAGCATGGCTGCGAAGACGGCGTAGTCTGCAAGGACAAAGCCTGGTTGTGATGATGAGTGAGTGGCAGGCGCTTCCTCCATTGCTTAATTGAAATAGCAGTCCTTCACATTCAACTGGTTTGGGTCTTTCTTGAAGCGTCAGGGAAGTCTATCAGAAAATGAAATTCTTATGAGTCTAATAGTTTGAAACATTTGAACAATATGAGTAGACTGATTATTGGACCCCTTGTTAGCAGGGTTTGTTGGTAGGCCCTGATCTAATTGTAACATGCCATAGGCTAGCACTCCCAACTGGACAACAGGGGGTTAAGCGGACCCCTTTTATAGAAACAGTGTCAAAAGGTGTCAGTGTCATGAGAGTGCTTTAACAACTCAACTTTACGATGGCACAAGACAACCTTTTGAATACTATCCTAAGTGTACAGTAGTTGGCCGGTCGATAACCCAAAGTGTCTTGGTCTCAAGATCACAATATCTTAGCATCACATGATCAAATGGAAAATAAATCAATTGAATATGTCAAAACTGAAAAATACCAACAAAAAAAGAACAAAATATTATATAATAGATAATAGG
This sequence comes from Borostomias antarcticus, assembly GCF_949987555.1. NCBI lineage: Eukaryota > Metazoa > Chordata > Actinopteri > Stomiiformes > Stomiidae > Borostomias > Borostomias antarcticus. The sequence goes on from NC_140236.1 coordinate 32,385,939, forward strand.
TAGAAATATGACCTTACCGTGTCTTCACCTCACAAATGGAAATTCCTGGACATTGAAAGTAAACATGAATCTTCTAAAATCTTTTGGGAGATACAAAATTGCAGATTAAAAGTTTCCAGTGGCTATATAAGCATAGATGCGCGTGTGAAGTGAGTCATGCTGTATCACCATATGGAGCTCCTTCCTTCCCTGAAGAAAGAGAGGAAGGGAGGAGGTGTGGATGTATTGGGAGGTGTGGAGTTCCTCACTTCCCTGGCGGGAGGGAGGAGGGGAGGAGGAGCATGAGAGCAATAAAGGACAGGAGGACTGTAAGACAGATTTAATATTGAAATTCCTCAAATGATTGTTCTTTGTTTTTACTGTATGCTGCTGACAAAAATTAATCAGAATGACTCAAAATGGACACTGGGGATATTGTATATACTGTAACAGTAAATATGACTTGATTTACATATTCATACAGAGATAAGATATACGTTATTGATTGATCCCCCTATGGGGAAATTTTGGGTTTCAGCAGTGGACTTACAGCAAGGTTGGAAAAAAGACACTAGATACAGAATAGCAGCATAAAAAAGAACAAAAACATACATACATACATACATACATACATACATACATACATACATACATACAGTACATACATACAGGCTGTGTAGCTATATCTAGTAATACACATTATATACATACACACATGCACACCTTCACAGCACTCGGAACACTCAGGCACTGTTATACAGTCTGATGGCCGCTGGCTCAAAGGAACATCTTAACCGCCCTGTATTGCACCTGGGTGGGATGAGCCTTTGGCTGAAAGTGCTCCCATCTGCCACAGCTTGTCATAGAGGGGATGGGAGGAGTTTTCTAGAATGGACTTCAGTTTGTCCCTCATCCTCCTTCCCACGACAGACTCCAGGATTAACTGTGGTATTATTTATTATACGCATCACATAATCAGCCGGTCTGGAACCGGAAGACAAACAGTTGTTGTAATGTTTTTACCCAAGGCTGCACATGGTGAAGTTTCGAGTAGCCTAGATAACATTCGCGATGGCATCACCAGGCATAACACCGACCAAAATTGTAAAAGAAGATGCGAGGAGAAAGCATAAAGCAAGCGGATGTTGGAGGCGGGCTCTACAGGCTCGAGCCGGATGATGGGGCACGCTTAAGGCAGTGAAGTAAATAGATATCAGGCTCTTCTCCCCGAGGAGAGACTGGTGACGCAAGGCTAGCGCTGAACACAGCTACACATGCCCAGATAAGAGCAGAAAACCTGAGCACATTGTATGACTTCTGAGATAGCATCTCCTCTCTGCTCCGGGCTCTAGCTGGCTCAATGCTACTGCCAGGCTCTAAGGCTATCTATCTAACAGATCACAAAATTTCTTTTTCAATGAACATTTTTCTGACAGCAAAAACATACTGCGGTGTTCCGCAGGGAAGCTGCTTAGGTCCACTTTTATTTTCAATATTCACCAATGATTTGCCGCCTGCAATAAAAGAAGCAAGTGTAGTGATGTATGCTGATGACTCCACACTGACAGTATAGTGCTGCCTCAACATATGATGACCAATGTGCTGAGTAGGGAATTGTGGAGAGTATCTGCATGGGTGGAAAGCAATAGGTTGGTTTTAAACATCTCCAAAACAAAATGTATTGTTCTTGGTTCAAGGGTCCACTCTGGCCCGTGACCCACAGCAGAATCTGACCATGTCAGCAGCACCATTTGAACTTCTGGGGGTAACTCACTGACTTGGTCAGATCACATTGCAAACATTGTCAGCAAGATGGGGAAGGGGATTGGATTGATACAGAAATGTTCTTCTTATTTAACACCATCCACACTCAATCAGGTTGTCCAATCACCTGTCCTGTCCCACATACAGTACTGCCCAGTAATATGGTCATCTGCAAAAAAAGGAAATAAGTAAACTCCAGCTAGCACAAAATAGGGCAACTAGAATGGCTCTGTTCAAAGTGCACAAATACGGATTACATGTATTCACGCCTAGCATGGGTCAACGTTAAACAGAAACTTCATGTAAGTCTACTGATGTTTCTCAAGAACATATTAACCAGAAAACTTACAAAATTGAACAGTTTGCACAAACCACAAATACAATCACCATACAAGGAGTGTCAGTCTGCGTCACCTGTTACTCCCCCAGGCCAAGAACAGACTTCTTGTCACCTACAGAGCAATTATAAGCTGGAACAAATTACCCTCTTTAATCACAAGCACACAAAATAAATGTATCTTTAAAAAGCGTCTGAAACGATACCCCATGTAAATGACCATATAATGGGACTCCCTTGATTGCTCTGTCAGAGTTGAGTCTTACACTGGTGTAAACATGTTCTGTTGTCATTGCCTGCTATTTAGTGTTATGTACATACATGTCTATTTGCTTGATGTTATCTCGTTGTGTAAATGTTCATGTCATGCGGTGTCAGTCATCAGTCATTTTGTGTATGTGATATCATGTCGGTCATGTTGTTAATGTCCTTATGTGTAGAACGTGCATGTCTTATGTGATGTTAGTCATGTTGTTAATGTCCTTATGTGTAGAACGTGCATGTCTTATGTGATGTGATTAGTCAGGGGCAAAACCTAAGTAATAAATCAGTAGGCTTTCCATAGTCAACAGTATCGAATCAGCATGACTGTCAATCAATAAGTCAGTAAAACCGTCAAATAAGAAATCGGTATAACCGTCAAATAAGAAATCGGTATAACCGTCAAATAACAAGTCAGTAAAACCGAGGCGGGATGGGGACAGGAAGACTTGGGCCGAGGAAGTGAGCAAGGTGGAGGTTGCGGAGGAGCAGTCCCCCGCCGAAGGGCCGTCTCAGTCAGGAAGAGAGGCCAGCCTCTCTGACCCTTACCCCGAGACGGCCACAGCGATCGCGGCCTTAGCAGAGCCAGACCCAGCATCAGGCTCATTCAGTTGGGCTGAGGTGCTTGGGTACGAAGGGTTAATTCTGCCAGAATTAACCTTAGAGCACGAGATTGATCAGAGCTATTAACATGGTAATGAATAAGGGGTCATGACATGAAGTAATCTTAACTGGAAATCATGTGATATGTTGTTGACTTGTACCTTAGAAGCTTGTGATGTATGGTTTAAGGCCCCATTGGTCAGATGTTAGTCATGTTGTGTATGTGATGTCATGTCAGTCATGTTATGTCCATGTCTTACATGATGTTAGTCATGTTGTTATGCTTTATGTGTATCATGTCTTGTAATTTATGTTTTTTTTTTTTTTATCTAGTGGACCCCAGGAAGATTAGCTGTCATTCTGCCACAGCTAATGGGAATATAAAATGAATATAAAACATAAAGACCTGCATATTGCTACAGGAAACATACAGTGCTTCTGCCTTACACAATTGGTCCGTTCACAAAGCACCATGTGTGGCACAACCCAAAAGAGTACAAAGCACAGCTGGTAGCAACACTTTACCCTATATTGGGTCAATTGCACCAACAAATGTTTTTGTTACATATTAAAACCAAGAACCACTAGAAGGGATGCTCAGAAGTGCATACCTCAGCCCATGAATGCATGTCATCCGCATGTACAATGACATTAGGGCACCGATACTTAGAGAAGACAAATATCAAAAATATACTGGTGGTGGTGCATCACCGTTGCAGTGAGCAGCTGGGTTTGACACAGCTGGGGTTAGCCGAACAGGTGCTCTTCAGCTCTGCTCTCGCTGATGTATCTCAGCTACCTAGCTGGTCAGCTAGATATGACAAGACTGACAGCAGTAATCTAGCTAGATACAACCATAACTAGCTAATTCAAAGCAGCTGATCTCTGCCTTGATTAAACAAGTCCAAAATAATGGAAGTGAATGGGTGGCTATGTGTGAGCCTTTCCTGGCCAAAATTTTTACATAAGTCAATACACCAGAAAAGACCAATATCAACTTTATTTCTTATTATCTCAATGCACTGTATGGATGAACATGCGTGTGAGCCATCGCAAGTTCAAGTTCTGCGATTCTTGACATTGGCCACTGCCATCGATGCGAGGTGATGCAGGCAGCTTTCATCGGTTTCAAATGAATCATTCCCCTGACGTCCGTCATAGGAATGCCTGACGTCCGGTGGCTGTAGTGGAGCGGATCGGTTGTCCTTCAAAATACCGTGCTGCTTGAGTCTGTCAAGTGCTGGACCCTTGACCTGTCAGCTACTTGATGTCAGTCTCGGTCACCTGGAAACTAATAGTACCGCTCAGTTCCATCTGAATTCTCTAAAAATCCATCCCTTTCTCCTCCTTGACCTTGATTCATTAGATAGACAGACAGACAGACAGACAGACAGACAGACAGACAGACAGACAGACAGACAGACAGACAGACAGACAGACAGATACTTTATTGATCGCCCAAGGGGAAATTTGGTGTTTCAAAAGTTGAAAATACAGCAAGGTTGGAAAGAAAAGGACAGTAGATACAGAGTAACGAAAAATACACTAGATAAGGGGATAGTAGCATAACAATAGGAATAACGGACTATATACAACCATATATAGAGTAACTGTGCAGTATAGCATAGAATAAAATATATATGTACCTACATACATTCAGTATGAACTGTACACGTATATAAGTATAGGAGTACACATATATACTGTACCTACATAAATACATCCAGGCTGTCCAGATATCTCTAGTAATACACATGTATACATATATACGTGCACACCTCCATGACACACGGAACGCTCAGGCTGTTCTCCAAACACAGGAGAAAGAATGGTTCCATATTAGATGATCAGGCTGGGGCACTTTTCTGATCTCACTTCTTCAGTTATAGGGGAAATTCACTGCTCCTTTATCACTATACAGTATATCATTAAGTATGTTGATAACAGTGCCCCTGTACCATAAAGACTGATCAATTTCTCACAGGAAGCTACTACTGAGGGTATTTTAATTTCTCATATAAAACAGGTCATAGAACATGGAAAGATAGATGGAAAAAGAATGGAGATCTGATAAACGTCAGTTAGCCCGGGGACATACGATACAGAGGCACCTGTGCTAGTGTCGCCAATGTGAAGCGCACTGTTTCAGAACTGTGTGTAGGAGCTCGGGTCAAATTACGATTCCCACGTGATTGGTGACGTCTGAAGCTTTGAAGGTCATTGAACTACTGGAAAGGGTTTGAAGGTTTTAATGAAACCACCACAGCTCGTCTTTCTGGAGCCAGGAGAAAGATATTGGCAGAAGATATTGCACTAGCGCATTCTCCAATACATTGTCCCTTACTCTTTGCCCCGTTGCAAGGTGATGAAATGTTCTTCCGTCGCCTTGCCTCACGGCACAATCACATTCCCCATTCAGATGAAATACTTGACACCTAAATGTAATCATGACGTACAAATAAGCCACGAGTGGTTATACCACTTGAACCTGATGAGCCAGATGGTTTGTTACACAGAACCACCTGGGACGTCGTCATTGGAAACTGTTTAGAAAAGGGCAGGCACTTTTAAAAATGTAGCTGAAAGGATGAACCATCTGTAAGTATGGTGACCTATTGAAATGACTCGAATCCATATTAAATGATTTACTTTCAGGTGAACAATCAGTAGGTAGGTACCCAGTCGGTAGGGGGGTACACACACGCACACATCCACACGGTTGAACATTTCTGTGAATAAAGTTACGTTTACACTTTAACTATATGTGGGCCACCACAATCGTAATGAAGTGTGTGATAATCTGTATTTTCTCTGAACGTGTTTGGTTGTTTGTAACCTTATTTTAACTAATTTCCTTGTTGACAAGCCTGTATCCAACCAAGGTCTGGTATCTATCTAAAGCTAAAATCATGAATCAGTTGATTAAACATGTTGAGGAAATGCTATGTTATGTGTTATCTAATCTAATAGGAACTTTGATGGTTTCAGACTATGAATGCTGTATTTCATGACACCCACCCTCCATGCACTCAGAGCCCCCACACACATAAAACCCCAAGGGGTGGAGATTCCATCCCCACCCCAAACCTAATTGACCAATCACCTCTGGCCTCAACCAGGGTCGCATCTCTGATCTGGACACAGTATAAAGGTGTGCTCAAAACCCCACCGTCTCGCTCTTGACTTGACTAGCTTCTGAGCACTTGCTAGAAGCTGATGTTTGGGAGCTGGGCCTTCCCCGCCCTGCAGGGTCAGGGACATGAGGACTTCTCTCTCTCTGCACCCCAAGGACCAGTGGAGAAGACCAGCCAAAACTAGAGCCTTCTTCAAACAGAAAGCCATCTGTTACGCACCCCTCCCAGATAGTAGGTCTAGGGATAGAGAGGAGGGGACCACGCAACAAGCGGTGCCCGTGTGTAGGCTACCGAGAGCCAGTGTGGTGGCAGCGGCACAGACCACACCACTATAACGCAGGGACGACAGACAACGTGGTAAAATACAATAACCAAAAATCGGGTTTATTGCAGCCAACTAATAATAATAACAACAACAGTAATACAGAGCAGTGACAAACAAAACAAACCTCGGAAAAACTAAGGGGAGGACGCCAAAACAGACGGGACCAAAATAATAAACAAAACACAATTCCCGCCCAAGATCTACGTCCCTTTCGCTTATCTGTCACTACCTTACTCTTATAAATCAGAACAACCTCCTTACTATCTAAGCTTACCATCGGTCCCGCCTAGTCTAATCCCAAAAATACAAAAGGTGGCACCCGCTTTGGGAAACTAACCTAATGTATTTAGACAAAGATATACCTACGTGTAAGTGTAAGCCCGCGGGCATCTGACTTAACATACCTCGCCCTCCCCTGGGGGGGGCATACTAGGAGTTGTGAACAGGTATGAAAACAAACACGATACAGCAGGACTAGTGATCAAGCTAAACAGGACACAGTAAACCAAACTAGAAAGTACATTTCCTGGAGAAAATGTGAGGTGGGATAGCTGCTGCAGCTGTATGTAACAGCTACTGCTAGAACTACTATGGACCAGGCAATCTCCATGCACCCACCAGCGAAGACCGTGCGTCTCTACCCCACTCAGGGGCTGAGTTGTGGGGTCTGTGGCGTGGATAGTGGCATGGTGGTGAGACTCTGCCCCCTCAGGTCAGAGCTGGTTGAGGACAGTGTACCCCTCTCCGGGCCACCTACCCGCCCTGAAGACCATGTGTCTCTAGCCCAATCAGGGGCTGAGTTGTGGGGCCCGTGGCGTAGATAGTGGCGTGGTGACGAGACTCCGCCCCCTCGGGTCAGAGCCGGTCTAGGACAGCGTACTGCTCCCCGGACCATTCACATGCACCCAACCGTGAAAACTGCGTCTTTAGCCAACTCAGGGTCTGAGATGTGGGGACGGTGGCGTGGATAGTGGCGTGGTGGCGAGACTCCGCCCCCTCAGGTCAGAGATTGCCAGGCCATCCCCAGGCACCCCTCATTGGAGACCATGTGTCTATAGCCCACCCCGGGCGGAGCAGTAGCTGTGGAGGTGTTGCAGTAGGTGTTTGTTATAAGTACTGCTAGTACTACACTCAAAAACAGATAAGACCACTCATCATAACTCATAGTTTTATTGAGTTCAATAGCTGAAAGAGGAGAAAATATATTAATATGAGTTTGCAGCCTGAAAAAGAGTGTAATTCTGAATATTTCTTTGAATAGAAGGAAGAAAGAAAGAAAGAAAGAAAGAAAGAAGGGAAGGATGGAAGGAAGGAAGGAAGGAAAGAAAGAAGGAAGGATGGAAGGAAGGGAAGGAAGGATGGAAGGAAGGAAGGAAAGGAAGGAAAGATGGAAGGAAGGAAGGAAGGAAGGAAGGAAAGGAAGGAAGGATGGAAGGAAAGAAGGAAGGATGGAAGGACGGGAGGGAAGGAAGGATGGAAGGGAGGATGGAAGGAAGGAAGAAAGGAAAGGAAGGAAGGAAGGATGGAAGGAAGAAAGGAAAGGAAGGAAGGATGGAAGGAAGGAAAGGAAGGAAAGGAAGGAAAGGAAGGAAAGGAAGGAAAGGAAAGGAAGGAAGGAAGGAAGGAAGGAAGGAAGGAAGGATGGAAGGAAGGAAAGAAAGAAGGAAGGATGGAAGTAAGGGAAGGAAGGAAGGAAGGAAGGAAGGAAGGAAGGAAGGAAGGATGGAAGGAAGGAAGGAAAGGAAATGAATGAAGGATCGAAGGAAAGAAAGAAAGAAGGAAGGGAAGGAAGGAAGGAAGGAAGGAAGGAAGGAAGGAAGGAAGGAAGGAAGGAAGGAAGGAAGGATGGAAGGAAGGAAGGAAGGATGGAAGGAAGGAAAGAAAGGAGGAAGGAAGGATGGAAGGAAGGAAAGAAAGGAGGAAGGAAGGATGGAAGGAAGAAAGGAAGGAAAGAAAGAAGGATGGAAGGAAGGAAAGAAAGTAGGAAGGAAGGATGGAAGGAAGGAAGGATGGAAGGAAGGAAGGAAAGAAGGATGGAAGGAAGGGATGGAAGGAAGGAACGATGGAAGGAAGGAAGGAAGGAAGGGAAGGAAGGAAGGAAGGAAAGAAAGAAAGAAGGAAGGGAAGGATGGAAGGAAGGAAAGCAAGGAAAGAGAAAGAAAGCAAGAAGGAAGGATGAATTCTGAATATTTCTTTGAATAGAAGGAAGAAAGAAAGAAAGAAAGAAAGAAGGGAAGGATGGAAGGAAGGAAGGAAGGAAAGAAAGAAGGAAGGATGGAAGGAAGGGAAGGAAGGATGGAAGGAAGGAAGGAAAGGAAGGAAAGATGGAAGGAAGGAAGGAAGGAAGGAAAGGAAGGAAGGATGGAAGGAAAGAAGGAAGGATGGAAGGACGGGAGGGAAGGAAGGATGGAAGGGAGGATGGAAGGAAGGAAGAAAGGAAAGGAAGGAAGGAAGGATGGAAGGAAGAAAGGAAAGGAAGGAAGGATGGAAGGAAGGAAAGGAAGGAAAGGAAGGAAAGGAAGGAAAGGAAGGAAAGGAAAGGAAGGAAGGAAGGAAGGAAGGAAGGAAGGAAGGAAGGAAGGAAGGAAGGAAGGAAGGAAGGATGGAAGGAAGGAAAGAAAGAAGGAAGGATGGAAGGAAGGAAAGAAAGGAGGAAGGAAGGATGGAAGGAAGGAAAGAAAGGAGGAAGGAAGGATGGAAGGAAGAAAGGAAGGAAAGAAAGAAGGATGGAAGGAAGGAAAGAAAGTAGGAAGGAAGGAAGGAAGGAAGGAAGGAAGGAAGGAAGGAAGGAAGGAAGGAAGGAAGGAAGGAAGGATGGAAGGAAGGAAGGAAAGGAAATGAATGAAGGATCGAAGGAAAGAAAGAAAGAAGGAAGGGAAGGAAGGAAGGAAGGAAGGAAGGAAGGAAGGAAGGAAGGAAGGAAGGATGGAAGGAAGGAAGGAAGGATGGAAGGAAGGAAAGAAAGGAGGAAGGAAGGATGGAAGGAAGGAAAGAAAGGAGGAAGGAAGGATGGAAGGAAGAAAGGAAGGAAAGAAAGAAGGATGGAAGGAAGGAAAGAAAGTAGGAAGGAAGGATGGAAGGAAGGAAGGATGGAAGGAAGGAAGGAAGGAAGGAAGGAATGAAGGAAGGAAGGAAGGAAGGAAGGAAGGAAGGATGGAAGGAAGGAAGGAAAGGAAATGAATGAAGGATCGAAGGAAAGAAAGAAAGAAGGAAGGGAAGGAAGGAAGGAAGGAAGGAAGGAAGGAAGGAAGGAAGGAAGGAAGGAAGGAAGGAAGGAAGGATGGAAGGAAGGAAGGAAGGATGGAAGGAAGGAAAGAAAGGAGGAAGGAAGGATGGAAGGAAGGAAAGAAAGGAGGAAGGAAGGATGGAAGGAAGAAAGGAAGGAAAGAAAGAAGGATGGAAGGAAGGAAAGAAAGTAGGAAGGAAGGATGGAAGGAAGGAAGGATGGAAGGAAGGAAGGAAAGAAGGATGGAAGGAAGGGATGGAAGGAAGGAACGATGGAAGGAAGGAAGGAAGGAAGGGAAGGAAGGAAGGAAAGAAAGAAAGAAGGAAGGGAAGGATGGAAGGAAGGAAAGCAAGGAAAGAGAAAGAAAGCAAGAAGGAAGGAAGGAATGGAAGGAAGGATGGAAGGATGGAAGGAAGGAAGGAAGGATGGAAGGAAGGAAGGAAGGAAGGAAGGAAGGAAGGAAAGAAGGAAGGAAGGAAGGAAGGAAGGAAAGGAAGGAAGGATGGAAGGAAGGAAAGGAAGGAAAGATGGAAGGAAGGAAGGAAGGAAAGGAAGGAAGGAAGGAAGGAAGGATGGAAGGAAGGAAGGAAGGAAGGAAATAAAGAAAGAAGGAAGGAAGGAAGGGAAGGAAGGATGGAAGGAAGGAAGGAAGGATGGAAGGAAGGATGGAAGGAAGGAAAGGAAGGAAAGGAAGGAAAGGAAGGAAGGAAGGAAGGAAGGATGGAAGGAAGGAAGGAAAGAAAGAAAGAAGGAAGGATGGAAGTAAGGGAAGGAAGGAAGGATGGATGGAAGGAAGGATGGAAGGAAGGAAAGGAAGGAAAGATGGAAGGAAGGAAGGAAAGGAAGGAAGGATGGAAGGAAAGAAAGAAGGAAGGATGGAAGGACGGGAGGGAAGGAAGGATGGAAGGGAGGATGGAAGGAAGGAAGGAAGAAAGGAAAGGAAGGATGGAAGGAAGGAAGGAAGAAAGGAAAGGAAGGATGGAAGGAAGAAAGGAAGGAAGGATGGAAGGAAGGAAAGGAAGGAAGGATGAAAGGAAGGAAGAAAAGGAAGGGAAGGAAGGATGGAAGGAAGGATGGAAGGAAGGAAAGAAAGGAGGAAGGAAGGATGGAAGGAAGGAAGGAAAGAGGAGGAAGGAAGGATGGAAGGAAGGAAGGAAAGAAAGAAGGATGGAAGGAAGGGAAGGAAGGAAGGATGGATGGATGGAAGGAAGGAAGGAAGGAAGGGGAGGAAGGAAGGAAAGAAAGAAGGAAGGGAAGGATGGAAGGAAAGCAAGTAAAGAAAGAAAGAAAGCAAGAAGGAAGGAATGGAAGGAAGGATGGAAGGAAGGAAGGAAGGAAGGATGGAAGGAAGGAAGGAAGGAAGGAAGGAAGGAAAGGAAGGAAGGAAGGAAAGGAAGGATGGAAGGAAAGGAAGGAAAGATGGAAGGAAGGAAGGAAGGAAAGGAAGGAAGGATGGAAGGAAGGAAGGAAAGAAAGAAAGAAGGAAGGAAGGGAAGGAAGGAAGGAAGGAAGGAAGGATGGAAGGAAGGAAGGATGGAAGGAAGGAAGGAAAGGAAAGGAAGGAAGGAAGGAAGGATGGAAGGAAGGAAGGAAGGAAAGAAAGAAAGAAGGAAGGAAGGAAGGAAGGATGGAAGGAAGGATGGAAGGAAGGAAGGAAGGAAGGAAGGATGGAAGGAAGGAAGGAAGGAAGGAAGGAAGGAAGGAAGGAAGGAAGGAAGGAAGGAAGGAAGGAAGGAAAGAAAGAAGGAAGGATGAAAGGAAGGATGGAAGGAAGGATGGAAGGAAAGAAGGATGGAAGGAAGGGATGGAAGGAACGATGGAAGGAAGGAAGGAAGGAAGGGGAGGAAGGAAGGAAAGAAAGAAGGAAGGGAAGGATGGAAGGAAAGCAAGTAAAGAAAGAAAGAAAGCAAGAAGGAAGGAATGGAAGGAAGGATCGAAGGATGGAAGGAAGGAAGGATGGAAGGATGGAAGGATGGAAGGATGGAAGGAAGGAAGGAAGGAAAGGAAGGAAGGAAGGAAGGAAGGAAAGGAAGGATGGAAGGAAGGAAAGGAAGGAAAGATGGAAGGAGGGAAGGAAGGAAAGGAAAGGAAAGGAAAGGAAGGAAGGAAGGAAGGAAGGAAGGATGGAAGGAAGGAAGGAAGGAAAGAAAGAAAGAAGGAAGGAAGGGAAGGAAGGAAGGATGGAAGGAAGGAAGGAAGGATGGAAGGAAGGAAGGAAGGAAGGAAGGAAGGATGGAAGGAAGGAAAGGAAAGAAGGAAGGAAGGAAGGAAGGATGGAAGGAAGGAAGGAAAGAAAGAAAGAAGGAAGGATGGAAGGAAGGGAAGGAAGGAAGGATGAAAGGAAGGATGGAAGGAAGGAAGGAAAGGAATGAAGGATCGAAGGAAAGGAAGAAAGAAAGAAGGGAAGGAAGGAAGGATGGATGGAAGGAAGGAAAGAAAGGAGGAAGGAAGGAAAGAAAGGAGGAAGGAAGGATGGAAGGAAGGAAGGAAAGAAAGAAGGATGGAAGGAAGGAAGGGAAGGAAGGAAGGAAGGATGGATGGATGGATGGAAGGAAGGATGGATGGAAGGAAGGAAGGAAAGAAGGAAGGAAGGATGGAAGGAAGGGAAGGATGGAAGGAAGGAAGGAAGGATGGAAGGAAAGAAGGAAGGATGGAAGGAAGGGAAGGATGGAAGGAAGGAAGGATGGAAGGAAGGAAGGAAGGAAGGAAGGAAGGAAGGAAGGAAGGAAGGAAGGAAGGAAGGATGGAAGGAAGGAAAGAAAGAAAGAAGGAAGGGAAGGAAGGATGGAAGGAAGGAAAAAAAGCAAGAAGGAAGGAAGGAATGGAAGGAAGGATGGAAGGATGGAAGGATGGAAGGAAAGGAAGGAATGAAGGAAGGAAGGAAGGAAGGAAAGAAGGATGGAAGGATGGATGGAATGAAGGAAGGAAGGAAGGAAGGATGGAAGGAAGGAAGGAATATGAATGCTACCACAGTAGTCAATAAAGGGTGCCTGTACAGAGAGCATGCACTTGTCCCCAAATTCAAATCCCAACTGACACTGAGCATCCTCTCATTCACTTCAATGGAAAGGCATGTTGGCTACAGACAGCTCTCTCTCAAAAAGTATAAAGGTGCCAGCCTAGATTTTGACACTGTATGAATCCTGAGAAAATGCTGAACATTTTAGGCTATTATATGTCCGTGTAGCTTAAAAACTGTAGGCATGGCGACGAGTTAGAAAAAGGGTAAAAATGCAAAATTAGCAGCTCAAAAGGTAGAGTGTGGGCCCATACGTTTCAATGGAGAGCGCAGTTGCCAAACAAATCGTCATACAGCGAAAATTATAAGTCACACGGCTTAGATACTTACATTGTAAGAATCAGCACAGTTGTGTGAAAGTTTTTATGTATACTACGTGTGTGAGCTTTCAAAACTGTAGGAGTGCCAGCAGTTTACAAAATGTGTAAATATTTTCAAAGCAACAGCTGCCACCACTCTAAAAACATAATGATACTGAACATTCCACCAGCAGTTTCAATGGCACAAAAATGACTATTAAAAGTTAAATTACTAAAAAACTATAAAAAAAATATCAAAAATCTGAATACATCCGTTAAAGAGCTAAACATCGTGAACATTTTAAAGTTTGAATGAAGTTTCTAGCACAAAGTATGAAGAAGTTATAAAGGAGACAAAAAAGGGGGAGAATAATAAAGAAAGAAATAGTGGGAATATCACAAGTTGGGCTAGCTTTTACAAGCTAGCCCACCTAATTACAAAATGAATGTGCTCTGACTAACAAATAATGCCGCTACCTAACGAAGAGGAGGAGCGGGACGGTTTAAGTAACACGCACGCCCCTCTGATAGGGCAAGAGACGAGCAGGCAGGACGACGCCATTGGAGGACGAAACACGCGGGAACCAGGTGGGTGGATAATGGACCGGACCGCAAACGATGACTGACAGGGGCAGGGAACCAATCCTGGGGGAGACGACAAAAAAAACTGAGAACAGAAAACACAGACAACACAACAGAAGTAGGCCTACAAAAATAACGTGGAACGTGACACCATCATCACAGTATAACGATACGGCGCATCACCCTCTGTACTTATTGGCATGAGTTGATAAGCTAGTTGTTAATTTCTGAATGTATAATGTAATTAACTTGATGATTTCCATGTCCATATATTTCTGTATCTACCATCTAAGAAATGCAACCTGTAATGAAAGGACAATAAGATATTCACAATTCCTTCTGTAAATATCTGCAGAATACATCTGAGAATCAGTGTGTAAAGTTTAGTGAATGCTCCTGCCCTCGAAGTTGAGATAGCAGGTACCGAGTGACGTCAGGTACTGAAAAAATAAAATTTTGAGAAAATGACCAATAAAGATAAGTATTATGAATTCCTGTTTATTTCACAAATATAACTGTTTGTGATGCAAGAATCAATTTCAATTGCATCTCTCGTGTCTCAATACACAATTGCACACATTTACACATTTATTTTCAATTGCTGTAACATTTAAGGTTGTTAACCATCCAGCAATGGTTCCCAAATACAGTAGGACCCCACTCATCCGAACCCAACGGGACCGCAGGTCGTTCGTATCTCTGAAATGTCCGGATGACTGAAACTTATGTTAAAATGCACCAAATTCAATAAGTGGTTGTTTCATATAGACTCATAATAGACCAATAAATACCCTTAATTACTTGTGAAAATGCATCAAAATTGCAATCAAATAGCCAACTAAACTCATATAGCCTAGCCTATAGACCCGAAAAATGACTCGATGCTGCTTCAGGTTGCTGACGCGCTTTCTGGCTACCAAAGAATGCAGCTCTCGCGCAGCAGACTCGTTTGTGTTTTGCGCTCGACATTAAAGTAACAAAGAAATGAAACGTGACAGTAGGCTACAGCCTACAGGCAACATGTAGGTCTACATACAGTTCTGTTTTTATTCACAGTAGGGTACAGTACTGTAATGAAAATCCCACCAGTAACCAGATAGCAGGCAAAAAAAAAAAAAAAACGTTTTTTAAGCCTGTCCGGTAGACCGGGAGGTTCGGATCTCTGAAGTTCGGATGAGTGGGGTCCTACTGTATTGAGTTGAGACCAACTGGTGGGTCACATGCACCCTTCAAATCAAATCAAACTTTATTTGTATAAAGCATTTCATACACAGAGCACTTTAAGGAGAGCAATGGGGGGATGGCTGTTGTCTACCCATCAGTGTTACGCACCAATTGACCAGAACTAATTCCCAGTATATGTAAAACCTGGTATTAAAACTGTATGCCACACAGCTTCTCGAGCAGTCTGGGTTATTTACTCTTTAGTTTTAAGAGCCTTGTGTTTCGGTCCATGTGCATGCGTTTTAATTTTTTGACAAATAAATCCTCGGTTTGAACTCTTACTGTGTTGTCTCTTCAAGTGGGTCCAGCAATCTCAATAACATCTATACACTACGTCATATATCCAGAATTGTTTTATCAGCATAGAACACAACTATCTGGTGCAATGCATCATGATACCTGCAGGTAGAGCTATAGTCTTATCGTGTGAAAAACAAGGCTATGCCAGCCCCTCATATGAAGCATATAGTCTAAACTCCATTCACTTGTCCTCAGTACCGCATAGACAGGCTCACCATCTCTATCTCTCTCTCTCTCTCTCTCTCTCTCTCTCTCTCTCTCTCTCTTTCTCTTTCAAACTTCTGAGTGCTCTGGTCTTTGATCCTGACAGAGACTTGCAAGACTTGCGGGTAGGAGGCACAACTAGGTCTGACCAATACTCCACATACCTTATACTCCAGGAGCTTGCTCGATCGCCTCGTTGAGAGGGGTCAAGGAATAATTTTTACAGCTCACTTTTCTGGCCCCTGGGTGATACTGTTTTTTTGCTTCCCTCTGGAATATCTAGGGTTGGGACCTACTACTGATGTCAGTTTATTACTAAACACCATGGTTAAAATCATCACACTCAGGAGTGCTGTTAACACACACAAGCATGCTGTAAGCACGGACACACACACACACACACACACACACACACACACCGTTAATAAGGTGTGAGGTTCTCTGAAATGTATTGACTTTATACATGTCTGGGAGTGTTTGATGGAACTTCTGGACTAGTTGGCTTTATACTGTTCACATTTTGCTCTGTCTTTCCTGTGTTAAGCTCCTTTATGACCACTTTAGCACCTCACTGGAGGGATTTTTTCATCCGAAACCTGTCTCCATTCCTCCATTTTGTGTTCAATTTTCACTTCAGGACGTCATGTTTATGCAGTATATGAGTAATAATGAGCTAGTCTTAGTCGAGAAGCTGTTGCTGGAATTTGAGGCACTTGTCGTTGCTGGTCACACCTTAATGCAAACACCTTTCATTTGAGTGCATTGTAGGAAGTGTAGGAGCTGGAGTACTAGTGCTAACTAAAAAAAGCAATTAATAACCAGATGCTAATCAAATGTTCACTGCATTTCAAACTGGTTTCCCCAGGCAATGCAAGCCAGCCTTTTCTTACCCTTGACATCATTTTTTATTGCTCTGCATCTGTTCATCTGAACATACAGTACCTGGTAGACATTAATCTGGAAACGCGCGCACGCACACACACACACAGTCTAGTCTAAACCACCCTGCTCTTGTCAGACCTAGTCTAAACCACCCTGCTCTGGTCAGGCCTAGTCTAAACCACCATGCTCTGCTCTGGTCAGGCCTAGTCTAAACCACCATGCTCTGCTCTGGTCAGGCCTAGTCTAAACCACCCTGCTCTTGTCAGACCTAGTCTAAACCACCATGCTCTGCTCTGGTCAGGCCTAGTCTAAACCACCATGCTCTGCTCTGGTCAGGCCTAGTCTAAACCACCCTGCTCTTGTCAGACCTAGTCTAAACCACCCTGCTCTGGTCAGGCCTAGTCTAAACCACCCTGCTCTGGTCAGGCCTAGTCTAAACCACCCTGCTCTGGTCAGGCCTAGTCTAAACCACCCTGCTCTGGTCAGGCCTAGTCTAAACCACCCTGCTCTGGTCAGGCCTAGTCTAAACCACCATGCTCTGCTCTGGTCAGGCCTAGTCTAAACCACCATGCTCTGGTCAGGCCTAGTCTAAACCACCATGCTCTGCTCTGGTCAGGCCTAGTCTAAACCACCCTGCTCTGGTCAGGCCTAGTCTAAACCACCCTGCTCTGCTCTGGTCAGGCCTAGTCTAAACCACCCTGCTCTGGTCAGGCCTACTCTAAGCCACCCTGCTCTGCTCTGGTCAGGCCTAGTCTAAACCACCCTGCTCTGGTCAGGCCTAGTCTAAACCACCCTGCTCTGGTCAGGCCTAGTCTAAACCACCCTGCTCTGCTCTGGTCAGGCCTAGTCTAAACCATCCTTTCGGAACTGATTCACACTGCAGTTCAACAAGAAAGATTATGATCTCTGGTTGCCATGGATATGGCAGTCCCAACAACCCTGCCAGTGCTCTGAATGAGAATGAACTATTCAATCAAAGCAGCTGTCAGGAACCTCTACTACTACACAAATGTGAACAAGCCTTATTTGGCATTTTGTCACTGTTACGAGCTAAAAGTGTCTCAGTGAGAGTAGAAGGAGAAGAGGAGGTAGGATACATTCTCCTGTCCTCACCTCTCTGAAGCCTGAGGCTGCGTTGTGTGTGAGATGTGATGTATGATCTTCTTCGAGATCTTCCATCTTCTTCTTCGGGCCTCAGGGTTGCCGTTTGTTGTACCAGATCGATGAAACCATCTGACTATGAGCACACTAATTATACCACTCTTTCTTCCTACTTCCCTCTCTCTCTCTATCACACCCTTCTCACTCTCTCCCTCCCTCCATCCCTCTGTCTCTCTCTCCCTCTCTGGTTAGGCTTTGGGAGTTAGTGCTAATGCTTCACTTTGTCTCTCTCTCCCTCTCTGGTTAGGACTAGTAGTTCACTGTCTCTCTCTCCCTCTCTGGTTAGGGCTAGTAGTTCACTGTCTCTCTCTCTCTCTGGTTAGGGCTAGAAGTCTCTCTCTCCCTCTCTGGTTAGGGCTAGTAGTTCACTCTCTCTCTTCCTCTCTGGTGAGGCTTTGGGAGTTAGGGCGAGTGCTTCACTCCAAACTCAGGACACTTTGGTTACAAAGTGGTTGGAAATGCTTGGAATGACAATTCTCAAAATATTGCTGTGATTCCACTCACATACTTCCGTGATGTTTTTGGTATGCATCAAAGTACCAAAATAACTGAATTGAACCACTCAAGCGACTGTACATGGTCTTTAAAGAGAGCTCCATAAACACAGTCTATCAGACAGGTGAAAAGTGCTCATCCAATAGCATCCAACCGCGGACTGCGGTGGATGTGTGCTGTAATGGATTTTAACTGATCTAGTCAAAAAGGATTTACCAAGATTCGCTCAAAAGGTTAAGTCTGGTTTATTGAGAAAACAATACGAGCGCAAGGACTTCCTGGACAACACAACAAGAGTGGTTCATCCAAAGAAGTGAAGCCTCCTGATCTTGTGCTGCCTTATATTCAAGCAAAACACAGGTACGGCGCTTCCAGGACGTGATTGGCTAATCCATTGTACGTCATATGAAATGGCAGGCGTGGCCGAGAATACAGACATGTGACATGAGAAAAGGTGGCAATTTCTTGGAGACAAAGGGACAAAGGATGGTTATTCTGGAGTAGACATTTCTAGGTGTGTGGACCTCCTGGAGGCCACCCTGTCTATGTGAACGGTTGAGGGAGGTGGTGAATTACAAAAGGAGAGAGAGAACAAAGGTTTAAGGTGTTTGGAATAGAAAGGTCTTGAGGCCAGATGTAAATTCTTCTTCTGCTCTAAGAGCATCTTGCACTTTAGTGTAATTAATTAAATCTGTCTATGACTGTAAAACTGTCTACTTTATGCTGACTGTATGTGAGAAAAAAACTTAGAACAGTACTTTTTACGTTATCAATGATTGTTGCTTTTATGCCACCCACTTGAAAAGGACAGTCTCCCTTGGCAGAAAGCAATGCAATGCTTCTTGCATATTTAGGTAAATTTCAGTTGAATTGTTTATTGCAGTAGTGCTGTATTATAACATGAAACAACTGAATTGAACATGATTGACACAATAATATAACAGTGTACAAAATGACAAACAACAAAGTTAACGTCCACATTGGAACATATCAAGATATCAGGTTATAATCTGCAGGAGACCTTATAAAAGCTAAAACATTTAAATATAGACACACAAAATGCATCAAATCATTCCATCAAACATTAACAGTGTCATGCACAAAGCTCAAACACCAGCTTCATGTCTTTTTCATTATGAAAGATACATATTTACAGTATAATCAAACAACTCTAAAATACATAAATTCTTCTGTTATCATTATAATTTCATACACACATGACCCCTCCCGCCAGCCCAGTTCCAGCCCAGCTCCAACACACCCACAGGCGCACACACACACACACACACACACACACACACACACACACACACACACACACACACACACACACACACGCTCCTGATGGGAAATGACAACCCTAAGATTAAGGTCACACCAACATGAATACGGGTGGATTCTTACTTTATATACATGTCTGTGCAACTCTAGCATCTAGCAAGACCAGATGACATGGTAGTAACAGGACAACACAAACAGACCAGGCGACCATACAAGGGTGACCAGGCTGCAAAACAGTTATTCTTTGGTTGGATCTCAAAGGTCTTTCCTCATTTCCTCATGTCCTCTCTGCAGCTCACCCTCTTGTCAAGATGTACAGTACTGGGGTGAAAATATCCAAGGTTTGTCCCCGGAGATGTTCTCCTCCAGTGGTTATTTTTAGAATGGAGTGAGTAGAGAACATGCATGGAGGTCAATGAGAGACTTTTGAGAGCCAGTCCACAGTAAGAGTGACCCCCTGTCTTCCACTGTGGTGCGCGCTATAAGAAGCAGAGGGGCCCCAGGGTGGCTGTGAGCTCCGGGTCTCCGTGCTGGTCCTCCCCCTCCTCCAGACCCAGGTCCCTGACGGGCAGGAGCTCCATGTCCCCTCGGTGGAGCTCGGTGCTCCCCCGCACCCGCACCTCCACCTCCACCTGAACAGACAGATACACAGACAGACAGACAGACAGACAGACAGGCAGGCAGATAGACAGACAGATGAACATTCAGACAGACAGGCAGGCAAGAAGGCAGACAAAATTATGCAGGGAGCTCAATATAAATATTTAATTTGACATCTTTGATGGAATTCACTTTATGCTGAGGTGAGGTCAGTCAAAAGATTTTAATGACAACTACAGGCTACATAAAGTAGCCATTGTGATGTATAATTATCTCCGCTGTTATGTATTTAAATCTTACCTTACAACCCTTTCTTGATATGATGCTATGCTTTGAGGCAATCTCTGCACTAGAGTCTCCAAGGAAGTGAAGAGTTCTGCCTGTCATGTTCCTTCTGCCCGCTGCACTGACATCATCCGCCGGGCAACCGATGATGACACGCTGGGAGGAAGAGTGGCTGTGTAACCGTAGAAACCGTAGCTGGACGACGTCTAGGCCAACATACTCAAACTGGGTTGGATGGACAAATCAATTCAGGTCAGCTTAAGAGGAATGGATTATACCAGATCTCAACCATCAATCAAATTAGTGTAGACTGCAGAAACACGTACCTTGTTGCCGCTATATAGCTGACTGATCCACTGAACAGACTTTTTCGATTGATTTTTCTCCAGTCCCCACTTTCCTGCAATCTACAATTAAGAGATTTAAGCCAGTGTGTTAATTGATACAGATTATACTGTACCCCATACACTAAGCAGGTAGATACTATATGAGTTTACCTGAGCAGGTACAGTATGAGTGGGTATGAGTGTTTCCAGGGTTTGAAATTCACTTTTTTGTGTACCAGCCAACGTAGTGGGTGGACAACATGTTTGACCCGCCACCATTTCCTTTTCAATAAACATTTTGCTATGCTTTGTCTGGGCTGAACTCACCACATGTGGTAATAAGACAGGCCACATGAGGCAGAACTGGTAATTAGCTGCTACTTGATAAAGAAAAGAAGCAAATGTGACACACGCATACTGAGAAAAACAGAGCTTTGAGAGCTTGCAGTTGTTGGGCCGATGATAAATTAGTTGCAAAAGTATGTTGTCGTTTAGGATGCAGCAGACCACGGAGCTAAGTGAGGTGACACCCATAGCCAGCAAGCGGTAGGTACAGAGGTATGTGGTCAATATTAAAATTTCCTAATTAGGCTAAGAGACCAGACTAGACAGCATACTGTAGCACGGTGTCATAAACGGCATCTCTCCATGACAAAAGTTAAAGGGAAAATATCTCCATCAAACCCGCTGATATTCATCACAAGTAAAAGTGGAACCCAAAAGAGAGCCCATAGCTACCTGCCAAAGTGGTTGGTGGATCTGATCACTGTATTTGACAGGTGGCAGGTGTTAAAGGGGAAGGCTCTTTTTCAACAACCTGGACCTTATTTACGGCATATTATAAGACGTTTGACTCACCGAGATAACTTTGGTGTAATTCGGAGGCCTGTAGAAGAAATTTAAAATCCAGCGCGAGCCAAGGATATCCATGTAATGGCGGCGGACGGGGCACCGAGAATGCAGCTTGTAAAAAATGTATTTTCTGCCGCGAAACGGTTGTTTTCATCAATCTATTTTTATGAATCGCTAGTTGTGCTTCCATAGAGCGAGGGCTTGTTGTGGTTTTCACATCCTTGGTCTGTTGCCTCTGTAATATTATCTTTAGAAACTTCTTTCCACACTTGCTCCAGCAAGCCGGTCTGTGCGCTGTGCTGCTCTGCGCATGCGTGCTGGAGCTGGAGCACAAACAACCATTTCGCGGCAGAAAATAAAATTTTTTTAGAAGCTGCATTCTCTGTGCCCCGTCCGCCGCCATTACATGGATATACTTGGCTCGCGCTGGATTTTTACATTTCTTCTACAGGCCTCCAAATTACACCAAAGTGATCTCGGTGAGTCAAACGTCTTATAATATGCCGTGAATAAGGTCCAGGTTGTCAAAAAAGAGCCTTCCCCTTTAATGAGTGTATCTGCTGGTATGTATGAGTGTACCTGAGCGCTGACTGGCTGGACACAGGTAGTGCCCCCGGCTGTGAAGTTACAGAAGACCTGCAGGGCGTCGTAGGGGCAGCCCTGGTTAGGATCCATGTAGAACAGTCCTGGGGAGAGAGAGAGAGAGCTGGGTAACATTACTATGGTAAATCCACAAGAAATCAAGAGCAGTCCCAAACCCTTATGAAACAAAATATATTGGAAAATATAATGTATAATATCAAACATTACAATACATTTCCATATGTAGGTAACTTGTGGTTATATTTTCCAATATACTGCAATATATGAAAAGCAGCAATTCCTTATGTATTATTCAATACATAAGTAAATGTATTGTATTATGTATGTATCATATATTATTCTGTATATTTCCTCCATATATTTTACCTTCTATAATATATTATATATATATAGGGGAATATATTTTCTTTGCATAAGGGAGCCCTGATTTGGAACATTAACCCTGTTGATCTCTCTCGGAAATTCCAAAATGGAGCGGGGGTTCTTGAGAACCAGGTCAGGACAAACGCTCAAACAGGGACTGACCTGACTGATTTGGTGAGTGAGAATGAGAGGGTGCTATAGCTGCTGTGGAGCGATATTTATGGATCCACCTGTTAGGGCTCCGACTGCAGCACTGACTACAGTACCCATAATGCTTTGTGCATGACATCTGCTTGTCATTCATTCAATTATTTTCAGAAGCCAAGGCCAGGGGCTGCTCACCGTCCCGGAAGTGTGGGTGCCTGAGGCCCAGCTCGTGGCAGGTGGTGGCAGGGTTGTCCTTGGTGCCGTGGGGCCAGCTGAAGGAGCCGTCACCTGCCTGGTCCCCCAGAGAGCTCTGCCTCCTCCTGGACATGTTCCTGGGGCGAGGCTGGGGACAAATGGGGGACAGTCAGGGAGGGACAGGCACATATGCACACACACACACACACACACACACTCTCTCTCTCTCTCTCAAATACACAAGCACACACATACGTGTACATGCACACAGGCAACCACATGCATATACAGTAGCACACACACACACACACACACACACACACACACACACACACACACACACAGCACCACACACACGCATGCATACTGTATACAGATGGAGGACAGCCAGGGAGTCAGTAAGGGACAGACACTTACACACACACACACTCTCTCTCTCTCTCTCTCTCTCTCAAATACACGAACACGCACATACATGCACACTGGCAAGCATGCATACACACCACCACCACCACCACCACCACCACACACACACCACCACACACACACACACACACACACACACACACACACACACACACACATGCATACTGTATACAGATGGGGGACAGCCAGGGAGTCAGGAAGGGACAGACACATACAGTATACACACATACATACTGTAGACACAGACGCAGACACACACACACACACACACACACACACAAATACCCATACATACACACACAGAATATTATGCCCCCAAATATATCAGTCTGTCATGTTATTATCAAAGAGTAGATTAGGATCAGGAGGAGGATGTTGAATCGTGTACCAACTTTTTGTCGTCCGCTTTTTTGGCCCAGGGGACTAGACTTTGGTCCGAGTCTTGTCCTGGGTCTTAGCCCAGGTCTAGGTCCAGGTCTTAGCCTTCGTCTTATTCCTGGTTTGAGCCCTGGTTTTGGCCCTGGTCTTGGCACAGGTCTAGGTCCAGGTCCCAGTCTAGGTCCAGGTCTTGTCCTGAGTTTGAGCTTGGGTTGTGGTTTAGACCTTAATCCTGATCTTATTGGACCTGGTACTCCTGGTTGTCCCTGCAAAATGAATGTTGTTTCCATGTCCAAATTAGTGATGGGAGAAAATGAACGAACAAATCTTTTTGAACGATTCTTTTTAGTGTCCAATGCGTACCGAACACTCTGTTGAATGTACGAGTACTACTGCCCACCCCCTTCCTCCCTCCATTGACAATTGAGACATACAGGCTATGTGCACACCAGCTGCACTATGACAGAATTGACACAAACAAGTGTAGACTCTGGGATCAGCTGCTGTGTAGTGTGTGGTGCGTGTGTATGCATTGTCAGTGTGGCAGAGTTTGAGTAAACGGTTGAACTATATCCGGTGTCAAACTGGATTGTTTCTAGCTTATAAACATAATAGCACACACAGCAAATAGAGGTAAAGTGATGAACGTTTTATCTTTATTAATGTAAATACACGTTGACTGGTAATGCATGCATTCTTTGCACCAGAGAGAAGTTTTGTGGGGTCAGTTGTCAAATGTGCGTGCACTGTGCTGGCGGGGGGGAAAAAAATCTAAACTCCAAAGGTTCGGTACAATTAGATGTATCAACTCGAAGGAACCGAATCTTTGAAAAGAGTCAGACTGCCCATCACTAATCCAAATGTATGCCTTGTGTGCAATTACTCTCCACTTATCATTCAAGCCTGTTGACTACAGTACTTTGGGCTTTGAAGATGTGTTGTATTGTAAGTCACAAGTCATCCTTACTGGTTGTCCCCTTTGGCCTTTCACTCCTTTGGCGCCAGGCATCCCCGGCACACCCTTCATCCCCTGCACACACCAGAACACAGTCAGACTACCGAATGAATGAATGAATGAATGAATGAATGAATGAATGAATGAATGAATGAATGAATGAATGAATGAATGAATGAATGAATGAGCCAGACAACTCCAGAAATACATCCAACGGTACGCATGAGAACCTGGAATGGCTATTAACTCACCTTCTTTCCAAAAAGACCCTGTAAAGAAGATTGAACTGGATTTACCAAACACATCATCTAATGCTTTGGCAGACATATTAAAAGGGACACTCCAAGTTTTTTATATTTGAAAACAAGCTTTCAAAAGTTGCCTTCTAATAATTGAAGAATTCTCTTACGGGTAGTCCAGGGGAACCTTTCCGTCCATGTGGACCACGAGGACCGAGGTTTCCCTGGAAAGCAACACATATTGTCCAACACCTATAGGTATGGGATTCCTTTACATTGTAACAGGAAACAGATACTGCTAACTAACCTTTAAGCCTTTAGGACCCATCCTTCCTTTAGGTCCCAAAAATCCATGATTCCCCTGAGAAAAAAATAGAAAATGTCTTGATTGCAACACCTTTCTGTTGGAGCATATGACAACATGGCTCCCTGCTAAAACAAACTTGAACACTTCGCACATCTAATGCTGGGACAGGTGCGTAGGAGAAAAAAATCCACCGAGGTGGATCAACTAATAAGGAAAAGTTTCCCGCACACTGCCTCTACTTGCAATAAGGTTTATTCACAATAGACGTTTCAGTACTATGACCTTCATCAGTGTTACAAACCAGGGCTGAGTTTCCCAGAGGCATCGTAGCGCTACGTTCATCGTAGCCGTCGTTAGCCTTAGCTTACCGCCGTAGCTTACGATGAACGTAGCGCTACGATGCCTCTGGGAAACTCAGCCTAGAACAATGGTACAGAGAGCCATTTTAAAGGGTGTGGTTGGGAGGGGCTCAGTGAGTCATCATACAATCAATTATCAAAACAATCATTCAATCAACACAAAATACAATAAAGAGGAACAGCAGTAATCTGTAAAAGTAAGATGAACTTGACACTGTCCTGTTGTTGTCCATGATTCCCAGCTACATTCTATTTGACCTACTTTGACTCCCTTAGGTCCACTTAGTCCTGGCAGTCCTCTGTCTCCAGGCTGACCCTGAGTAGAGAGAGACAAGTTATGTCAGTGATGGGCAATAAATGCTTACTCACTCTTAGAAAGAAACGGCTCATAAATATAGTCTGTACCATAGCTCCAAGGACGCCGACATCCCCCCGATCTCCTGCCAGCCCAGGAAGACCCTGACAGGGGAAGGAGAAGTTGCTAAAGTAGCTAAATCACCCATTTGAGGAGACATTTGAGATTGTGCCTTGACGTGTTTGCAGTGTGAAGGTTGAACATACCTTTGGTCCTACAGGCCCTGCAGGTCCTCGTTGGCCTTTCAGTCCCAGACTACCCTGGAGAGCAGTAGAGGGTTATGATCAGGGGTGAAAATTAACTTTTTGGCTCACGGTGAGTCACCTGCCAAGGGGACTGAAGATGAAAAAATCTACCGGCCAAGTACAGTATATATATTTTTCAGATAGCCTTCCGAAATCTAGTCGCCAATTGGAAATTTCACCTGCATTTGGCTGGTGGCAGGTGTTTATTTTCAACCCTGGTTATGATGCATGGAGACTTTAATTTTTTTTATATATCACGTGAATAACCAAAAATTGTCTTCTGCTCTTCCACGTCAACCATCCCCCTACGGTGTCCCCCATGGCTCGAGCACAGGTTCAGCTAACATGAGCAGTGCACCTGGACGTTATGAGCTAGTATTGCTAGCAGCTTGGGACTTTACGTCTTTACGACTTTATGACCTTACGACCACTGATCTGATACTCTACCAACTGGGCTACCTACAGTACCCCCCAAAGCATGGGTCTTTTTTGAATATTATGGTGCACATAAGGATTTCAAAGTCATCCCTACCTTGAACCCTTTTAATCCATGGTTACCCCACAATCCAGGCTGTCCAGGAAGGCCCTGCAACAGTTAACAGGGACACCTCATGTGTCAGTGTGCAGCATGAGGTCTGAGGAGCTAATAGATCACCAGTCTTTCCTTCATTATTTCCAACATCCTGGTCTCCAGTAGCTGATTGTGCAGTAACTCCTGCATGTTGTAGCAGTCTGTATGTCTCTCACCATCTTGCCATACAGGCCAGGCCTTCCAGGAGATCCTCTGTAGCCAATATCACCCTGGTGAGGATAGAGTCAGGGAGATGTCAGGCCATGTATTTCTGGGATTACTGTAACACCACGTACTGTGAGATTATTATTGGACGGCAGGTTATCCTTACTGGGTCTCCCGGGTTTCCCTGGACCCCCAGTAAGCCATCCAGACCGGCTCCACCCTGAGGTCACACGAAACAAACCAATGAGACCACCATCATCATCATCATTATCATCATCATCAGGCTGTACTATACATTATAGTCAGGGCTGCAGTGAAGCTTTCCAATCTAGTCTATGTGAATGTGTACTGTATCTATGGTCGGTGTGCCTGGGAGGGATACTTGCTGGCTTTCCAAGTCTCCCTGCAGGGCCAGGCTTTCCCACGGGTCCATGGAGCCCCTACAAATCAAGAGAACCGCTTTGGTAAAGTGAGATTGAAGGGAGAGTAGGGAGATAAAGAGGGAGAGAGAGAAAGAAGAGAGAGAATCTTAATAAGAACGTACTGGTTTGCCTGGATGTCCTTTGCTTCCTTTTTTCCCCGGGCTTGTTTCCAAGCCCTCCAGAGAGAGAGAGAATCAGAAAAAAAAAGTTAGAAACGACGGCTTCAAATGGACTGTGATGACTGTACCTCTCGTCCAACGAGGGGCTGCGTTCATGACCTCTCACCCTTGGCCCGTCTGGTCCTATATCTCCTTCCTCTCCTGGGGGACCAGAAGGTCCTTGTCGGCCTTTAGCCCCTGGTGTCCCAGGGGACCCCCTCTTCCCTGCGGCCCCCTGTGGTCGGACAGACAAAACACATGTAGACAGACCTGAACAGTTGTAAGGGACGTGATTCATAACGAATGACTTTTTTTTTGTGATGCTCAGTTTGAAGAACAAAACATAATTTCTGACCATCTTGCCTCTCTTCCCAGACCCTCCATTCGCCCCCCTCAGTCCTTGTGATCCCTAAAAAAGATTGGGGGACAGCCCGCATTTCAGATCATTTATTGGTTCTTTTTTCTTCAGGGAACAGAAGTCAAGCGCACCCAAACAGTATATGTTAGCAACTCTGCAGATGAACTCACCATGGCTCCTCTGGCACCACTGCTACCAAGCCTGCCACTCTCCCCAGGATCCCCCTGCAGTCAGACAACACAGAAAGCATCACACACACACCTGTCTTCTCTGCAACTACAGCTGAAGAGGTATGCTTGATATGTATCACTCATCGGTATCAGACTACAACACACCTTTGGTCCAGGGAATCCATCTTTACCATCAGGTCCTCTCTTTCCTGGCAAACCCTGAGAAGAGATGACGAGAGGTAGTTCTCTGCTTACACATCTTTCTGGATAAACATGTAACATCAACTAGACTGCAAACATCAACTTGAGTATATATACTCAAGGTTGCTCTTGTATATACAGTGTATGGTGGGGCCTACTTAAGTTTACATGACAGCATTGGTCAGACTGTGAGACGAATCCTTACTAGTGGCCCTTGAGGTCCCACTGAGCCTGGGGGCCCTAGACTTCCTGGAGGCCCCTGGAACGTCACAGAAAACAGCAGTGAAACATCATTCCATTCCATACACTCCATTTTTATTGCATCCCATCCAGTGAAAGCCACTCACAAGGTGTCCCTGGAGCCCCTTCTCTCCCTTGCCCCCCCCTGGTCCTGTGTTTCCCCCTGGTCCGTAGCGTCCTGCTAGGCCAGAGGAACCCCTGGCGCCAGGCTGGCCCTGTCAACGCATGAGATGACGGCATGATGGCACTGATCACAGAGGTAGGCAGGAGCATGTACAGAACTATCTGGGACCAGGCTGGTGTCTATGCAGGGGCTAAGAGCGTATTTCCTTCATCCTGATCTGATGAAAAAGGCATCCTCTGTCTTGGTTTGTGTGTGTGAATGACTCACCTTCAGTCCTGTGCTGCCCTGCTGCCCTCTGTCCCCTGGCGAGCCCCCGTACCCCTGGTTGAGCAGGAAGAGAGACACACGGGAGGAAGGAGAAACCAGCGTTAGCCTATCCTCGCCTTCTCCCTTCCCTCGGACATTCCTAGGCATGTACTGTACATGGTTATTTTGGGGGAGCCACCCACCTGCCTCCCAGGCGGTCCCCTGGATCCTTGCAACCCCTGGTTCCCTGTGTCTCCCTGGGGACCCTTTTCACCCCTCTCCCCGTCAGGTCCCGCATTACCCTTATCACCCTGAAATGATCAATATATATCATTTACATATTTACACCAAAATCTTTTTATACCACAATCTAACAAATATGGTTATTATTCTCTGACTAGTCTTCTTTTTCAGTTGACATTGTCATCAAGGCTATAGTGAGGCTTTACGATCTTGTCCAATGAATAAAGGACAAGTTAACAAATGAAGTAGCAGATCCTGATCTGGGTACTCACAGGCAGTCCTTTTATCCCAGCAGGCCCCGCTGGGCCGCTCAGCCCCATAGGTCCCTAAAGCACAGAAACACTTGTCCCTTCTTATACATTATCACAACATAGCAGTAGTTCTTTATTAATATCTTGTTATCAATACCTCTTTATTCTGAGATCATCGATGCACTTTGGAACTAATCTTTTGTCAATAATATGAACTTATTACATTTCTGACCAGTAAAATGTCTAGGTAATCAATGTGGTTAAATCTATCTATAATCAATACAGTCTAATCAATCTACCTCCTCACCATCGACACCAGCAACTCCCTTCTGGCCCTCAGCTCCCTGGAATCCCTGCGGAATGGGACACAAACACGAGACATCTTATCAAAAGGCCTTACACAAATACAAACAATTACATTCAGTACAGACAAACTAGACGTAACGGAGAGAAGTTGTACCTTGTCTCCTTTGTCTCCCAGTGTCCCAGTTAGTCCCAGGGGGCCATCTTTACCCTGAAGAAAAGGAGGACATCAACAACTAGTCAGTCAGTCAGTCAGTCAGTCAGCCAACAAGTCAGTCAATCAGTCAATCAGTCAGTTAGTCCCAGAGTTCATCTAGACAGCTCACAAACTGAGTTGAAATACCTCTTCGAAACATTCAAACACTTAAGGTACATTTGCTTTTAGTGTCTAAAGGAGTACATAGTGTGGGTGGACATCAGGGTGACTTACTGGGTAGCCTATCACCCCTTTGGGGCCAACAGGTCCGGGGGGCCCCTGGTCTCCCAGAGGGCCTTGGAGCCCTGTCTCCCCCCATGGTCCAATGTTACCCTGCAGGCCCTGGAGAGGCACAACAACATGAAGAAATGAATAATGAATGAATGGGCAAACAAACAAACGTGTGGGATGGATGAATGAATGAACAAACAAATCTTGAATCTTACAAGAGCTCCTCTATATCCCTTGGGCCCAGGCATGCCCTGCTCGCCCTGAAACACAACCAGACCAGATGTCAATCTCAATGCCAGACTGTCCAGTCTGTGATAGGCACACCCATCCTCCAGTATGAAGGTTGTTCATCATTAGAGTAAATTACTACCATCAGCAACCAGTTCAGACTTACCAGGCTGCCTCGTGTCCCCCTTGCCCCCTCTGACCCCTGCTTTCCCTTCAATAAACAACATACAATCATTTCAAAATCATCATTCAACACAATCTTTCCCAATTGCTCCTTGTAGGTCAACTGTTAATTTGTCGACCTAAAGTGTACATGTACTGTATCTGTGTGTTATCATCAGGAAGTGGTCATCTGTACCTTCAGCCCAGCACTGCCAGGAAGTCCAACTGGACCCTTTTTACCACTGAACCCCTGTAGAAAACAGACAGGAATTGGTTGGAAAAGAGATAATCAAAGCTGAGACAGATCAGGAGAACTAGGCTTACTCTGACTTACTCTGACTCCTGGCTTCCCTGGTTTCCCAGTCACACCCCTGCCTCCTGGATCACCCTGTTGACCATGACCAACATGAACTTCACACTCAGAAAGACAATGGATGAATGCACACATCAAGAAGAAGGGTGGAGAATCAGGATGGAGACTCGGAAATCTCCCATCTGCTGCTGTCAGAACAGTTTGTCTGTGTGGGGCCCCATGGCACACAAAGAGCTGGCCCTGAATGTTTAGTCTTGAGGAGGAGAAAACTCACACTCTTCCCCACCGCACCTTGGGCCCCCGGAGCACCAGGCTTCCCCAGCATTCCCTGTCGCATGGGATCATGACAACATCACATTACAGATCTGTCAGTTAGCAGGAGGTCTTATCTACATGTGCTTCACAATCTCTACTTTCAACAGAACGTGAGGTGCCCACATAATCTCAATCACTGGAGGTGATAACCTCTTTGAAAATACAGATGCTGGTGGAGACTACCTTTTGTCCTTTCAGTCCAGGTTCACCGTCTGCCGCCACTGGCCCAAAAGGTCCCTATGGGAGACAGACCCCATGGTAGGTTAACAAAATGTATGTGTGTGTGCCACATCTATACATGAGTTATACTGTAGATCGTACTCCAGAGTACATTGTCACACACGTCTTACCGGGGCACCGTGGGGTCCGTCATGTCCCCTGGTCCCTAACAGGCCTTGAAGACCCTGAGTTAGGAGAGAGTTGTCCATTACCAAACACATGCTCCTTCCAACAAGGTCTAGTCTTGAAACTGAGAAGTTGTTTCTACAGGTTTCTCTCTATGTTCCACATATCCTGACTGCTTGGTTGCTTAATAAAGTTATCAAGTGCTTGGTTTAATCTCATGAGTCTTACCTTCAGCCCTTTAGGTCCACTCACTCCTGAAATCCCTGGCCACCCCTGTGGAATTACAATCCAAGGAATTAAGTTTAACTGCTTTAACAGCAGACATATGGATTTAGAGCACCTATCAACTCTAGACATATCTACACAGCATGCAAGAAAAACGATTGCAGCCTGAAGTGCTGTGCATGTGTTAAGTACAGTATCCGGGGCTAAACTAGGACACAGAATAAGAAGTGTAGGTACATAGGAACCTTAATACCGGGTTCTCCTTCAGCTCCTCTCTCTCCTGACTTCCCCATTTCTCCCTGTCGGATACAGGACAGACAAGAGGACCATCAGACATATGATGCTGCCAGGTATCAACAGTAAGATGGTATCAACAGTAAGATGAATGATGCCTACAGGCGGTGGTACTCACAAAAGGTCCAGGCAAACCAGAGAAGCCAGCTCGGCCATCACGACCCTTTGAGAAACCAACAAACAATTAGTATCTGTCTTTGTAAGCCTGTCACAGGCAACGGAATACATTCTAATTCTGACAAAGAGCCCTACAGATTAATCGCAAATGGCAATTATGTCTTGAGCCTTGAATAGCTTGCTAATTTTTTTTAAGAAAGCTTAAAATGTATCTCTTCACTTTAACCTTTAACTTGCACTTGCTTGCTGCTGCACCTCTTTTAAAATGTTGCCAGCTCTCTACATATTTAACATATCTCTTCACTTTAGCCTTTAACTAGTATTTTACTTGATTTATTTATTTAATAACTTTCGGGAACCTACATGTATCAGGAAATCAGCCTAATGGGGAATAGAAAAAACTATTCAGGGAATAGGAAAAACTATTCAGGGAATAGAAAAAAACAATTCAGGGAATAAAAAAAACAATTCAGGGCAAAGGAAAAATTATTCGGGGAATAGGAAAAACTTCGGGGAATAGGAAAAACTATCCGGGGGAATGGGAAAACTATTACTAAAAATAAGGAACTTTGGGTAAGGCTTGGGTTTTAGTGGGTTTTATTTTCCATCTTATGCTTCAAAGCACTTAATTTATGTGATATATTTATATATATAAAATGTTATATATTACTTGATTTCTTTTCACTTTAAATTTTCATTTTCACTTTTATAACTATCTTTTTATTGTATTTTATTTTCCATATTATTGGGGGCCAAACAGCGCAGCTGCTGCAGCACCCATTGTTTGTACGTTTTCTTCTCTTTCTTTCTTTCTTTCTTTCTTTCTTTCTTTCTTTCTTTCTTTCTTTCTTTCTTTCTTTCTTTCTTTCTTTCTTTCTTTCTTTCTTTCTTTCTTCTGCCATGGGAGTCTATGGCAGCCTATAGAACCCTATGGTAAAAAGTTGTGAAAATTGGCACACTCATTCGGGACAGTGCCCTGACCCTCCTCACCAAGTCTCATGTCCCCACCTAGCCCTCTCTAGCGCCATCAACGTGTCAAATTTGGAGGTGCATTTATGCATGCAGCTTTTCTTCAGCAAGTCCAATTTTCAAACTTCAGGTATCCTTCAATTCCTTGGCTCAAGCCGGATTCAACGCACTCTATGACGTCATTGTGGCCATCTTGGATTCTCCGCCATTTTGAATGATGTGCAAAACCCTTAAAATGTATCTCCTCCTAGGAACTTTCACCAATCTGCACAAAAATCGGTGGATGTCATCTACACCAATGTCTACAAAAGATTTACAGGGATTTTTGATTATCCATTGCGTTCGCTCGTGACAGCCAATCACAATTGGCAGAAAAGCTGCAAAACAGGAACTGGGGTCATATCTCAGTAATGTTTTAATCTATCAAAACCACATTTGGCACACTTATCCGGGACACACCCATGACATCTGTCACCAAGCCTCATGTTGACATCTCGTGCACTTTAGCGCCACCAGCGTGTCAAAGTTGGAGTTGCGTTTATGCCAGTAACCTTTGAACTGTATGTCCAATCTTCAAAATTATGGTAGCAATGGATTCCCTGGCTCATGCTGAGTTCAAAACACCCCATGGTTTCATTATTACTTTATTGTTTTGATTGCAGAATGCAAGGAACACCTTTTGTCTTCTGCACAATTTCACCAGTTTCAGAGTGGTGAAAGGTGCATTTTGGAAAAAGTCACACATTTTCTAAACTGCCATCCCTCTTCCAATTCTTACAGCTCATACACATATTATATATCAAAACGTTCACACGACTCTTGGGATTCATAAAATCAAAAAAGCTAAGCTCTCCGATGTATATTTTTCATTTTTGTGACAGTTCGAACGACAACTCCCCCCCTCCATTGAAAACAATGGAGCCACGTTCTAGAAAATGACAGAATCAGTGTCGATTTTTCTAACTCGTCACCTCTCATACATTTCTGAAGACCGAATGACATATTATACATGGAAATGTTCGCATGATTGTCTGGATTCTGAAGAAGTAAATAGTTGAGCTATGCTATGTATACTTTTCGCCATGTGCAAATCAAAACGACGACACCCCCCCCCCTCTCACTCAACCGAGAGGAAGCAATTCTTCCAGCTGACATTAATTAAGTGTTCAGGACTCAGACTCAGGGGGTTAGGGAAGGCTAACATGCCTTGTGGACTAGGGTGATTCACCTTCGAACATCGTAGCACAGTGGTTAGCATGTCGGCCTTGCAAGCAGCAGGTACAGAGATCGAATCCCGTTTAACCATATGACTTTTGAAATTCTCTGAACCATCCTTGACCCTTGTCAAACATGTTTCATGTCGCCACGTCAGTCTAGCTGATTCCTTGGCTGCTTGCAGCTTAACTGCTTGGCCCCCACATCCCTGCTTGCAGGTATATTTTATTCATCTTCTTCTGCCATGGGAGTCTATGGCAGCCCATAGAACCGTATGGTAAAAAGTTGTGAAAATTGGCAGACTCATTCATGACAGTCCCCTGAGTCTTTTCACCAAGACCCATGTCCACAGCTCTAACCCTCTAGCGCCAGCAACGTGTCAAATTTGGAGGTGCGTTTGTGCACGCAACTTTTGACCCGTCAGCCAGATTTTCAAAAACGAGGTAACGTTGGATTCCTTGGCTCAAGCCGAGTTCAACGCACCCTATGACATCATTTTCCGCCATATTGGATTTCCCGCCATTTTGGATTTTGTGAAAAACACTAAACTGTATCTCCTCCTAGGAATTTTGACCAATCTGCACGGAACTCGGTATGCACATTCTCTAGACCAATGTCCACAAAGGATGTTCAGGGATTTTTGATTCTCAAAAGCGTTCCCCCGCTACAGCCAATCAAATTTGGCATCCAAGCTGCCAAACAGGATATGGGGTCATATCTCAGTAAATTGTTAATGTATCAAAGCCAGATTCATCGAGGACAGTTCCATGACCCGTGTCAGCAAGTGTCATTGCAACAGCTAAAACCCTCTAGCGCCACCACCATGTCAAAGTTGGAAGTGCGTTTAGGCCGATTTTCAAAAATGAGGTAGCGTTGGAATCCCTGGCTCATGCCGAGTTCATCACACCCTATGATGTCATTTTCCACCAATTGGATTTCCCGCCATTTTGTATTTTGTGTAAAACACTTAAAATGTATCTTCTCCTAGGGATTTTCACCAATCTACATGAAACTGGCTGTACACATTCTCTAGACGAATGAAGAACACCAACATAGCTAGGATGCTCTAACATGCTCTAGTCAGCTACACTCTCCAGTGAGGTGCTCAAAACTCCTCGGCTCCCCCAGGCACGCACTGGGCGCACCATGAACCCCGTGTCCAGTGCCCGGCTTGCCTGCCAACCACCTTTGGACAGACTCACAGACTCCCCTCTTCTGAAACCTGATTACGGACTTCTTTGATTGACGCAGATCGGCTGACCCCTGCCTGGAAACCGACTTTTCTTTTGCATTATCAATTGTACCGTGCCTCCCTTAAAATGCTTATCTGGGCTTTGCACTTTTCCACCACCCCCTCTGTCGTGCGCTTGGGTCCAGTTTCAACCCCACCTTAAAGGTACTGCATGTAATTTACGCAAATTTCAGAAGGTGGTCCCCGAAAATTGCGTATACGTCATTTCTAGAACGTGCACGAGGACGCACGAGCAAGCGCATGAACACACGCAGAGCACATAATAGTGACGTTATACCCACATCTTCCAGGAGTTCGTCGCTGATTGGCTCAATTTCACAGGAAAAGAAAGGGATCAATGGCGGCAGGATATATTTGAAAGAACTTCGAGAGACAAGTTAGCTAGCTAGCTACAGTATGTCTGCCGGAGGAGATGGCGAAAAGAAAAGGAAGCCGGACAGGGATGTCCAATGGCGACGGCTAGTGGATCAGAGAAAGAAGAGAATAAACATTGGTGAAGAGGCTTTTCCAAGGTGGAGAAAGTTGCAGGCTGAGAACCGTCAAATAAACTTCATTGTATACAAAACATTAGCTAAATATCATTTAACGAAGAAAATACAAGGTAGGACATACATTTGAGTGATTCAACATGTTTATTAGACAACAAGGAACCATTTAATCGAGGAATTTGGAAAATAAACAAAAAACTTTTTTTTTAATTCACGTTACACTTAGGAATTTAGATAGGATTTAGACATATTTTAGCATAGGATTTATTGTGTTTATGTTTTTGTTTATTTGGTTTTCTCTGTATTAAAGTTGTTCATTATTAT
Source organism: Borostomias antarcticus (assembly GCF_949987555.1). Lineage (NCBI taxonomy): Eukaryota > Metazoa > Chordata > Actinopteri > Stomiiformes > Stomiidae > Borostomias > Borostomias antarcticus. Next base: position 32,421,776 of record NC_140236.1, read on the forward strand.
TGTTCCCCAGGCCGTTTAGTTATTATTGTCCACATAGTGCTGCCATAGAGGGCCGCCTGGTGATGGTGGCCAGACCCTTTAGATTTAGGTTTAGATTTAGTTAAATTTAGTCAGTTAAATATAGGATATAGATTTAGAGTAGGATTCTACAGCCCCCCTAATTTGTAGCCCCGGCTACAATTATTCTTATTCTTATTCTTATTCTTATTATCTTCTCTCTTTCTCTATACCTTGTCACCTCTGCGTCCAGCAAGGCCTTGTGTTCCGGCAGGTCCTCTGTCTCCCTGGAACAGAAGAAGAGTTTAACATGAAGCGTGATAGTCTGGATTTTTACAAGCCGTACTGTGGTGGACGACTGCTTTCACCTTCAGTCCATCTTTCCCCTGTTTCCCCTGCTCCCCGATGATACCATCATAACCCTGGAGAAACAGACAAGGAGGAGCACGATTAAACACTGTCACAGAAGGAGACATGTTGTCTATGTGGGCCTCATTCTAAAGCTCGAAAGCTGCTTATTCATTCATTCATTCATTCATAAGATTCCCAATTTGCTGCCGCCATAGCAACCGTTAATCTTCCTTGGATCCCGTATCTCTTCTTCTGACTGTCCGTAACGGCACTGTCTTGGGTTCCTTTAATAACATTGACCATTCTGAACGCAGCCCAAGAGGAAATAGACTCCGCTTACGGTAGCTCCATGAGGACCACGCGGCCCCACAGGGCCCACGACTCCCGGGAAACCAGACACCCCGCCTCGGCCCTTAAAGCCCCGCGCTCCCGGAGGGCCAGGGGGACCCTGTACATCACCACAGAGAAGAACTGGATGATGGGTTTGACTTTTTAAATCGAGGTATTATCAACATTTAATGGGAAGGTCTTTGTAAAATGCATGTGTTATTGCTTTGCACTTAAAGTCGCACTGAAATTAAAAAAGCATTCTGTCCCATTTTGGTTCACATAATTGGTCATAGTGTTCACCTATTCAACGATGTATGCCAAAAAAAAATACAAAATTCTACTTTTGTTGTAATCTTATCAAAGTATATAATTTCTTACTTCCTGGAAAATGGTAGGTCACGTGCAATGACGACAACAGGTACCTTAGATTTTAGGCCAATAATCTCACGACATCCACCCGTCAATCAACACTATCCTTCTATCGAATCTGTCTAAAGTTCTTAAAACCCGTTCACTTGTCAATGTTCCAATCAAATTCCTCTAAACACATGTCCCACCCTCATAGCTTGTTTGCGTCGGAAATACGTCAAACTACGGAAGTTAGATGATCTCAAACGTCCGTTTCAGTGCGACTTTAAGACATACTGTACACAAGTAGACTGTGGACTGAGGTACAGAACACCCACCGGGTCGCCTATAAATCCTGGTTCACCCTTCTCACCCTTCTCTGCTTTGAATCCCTGAGGGAGGAAGTCAGGTATGCATGCACAGACAGACACACACAAGAGACATACAGGCAGGCAAGCACAAATGCAGACAGGCACAAAAACACACAAACCTGTTAAACTTTGTGGTTGGTGTATGATAGTGGCAGTAACAAAATGGCAGTCAAATACACATAGCATAACTGTGAAGATAGGATGAAAAAAGTACAGTAGTTGATCTCGAAGATCAGAACAATGAACATGCAAAGTCATGAAGTGCTTGTATTGTTAGCAGTGTTGGGCAAGTTATTCATTAATTTCTAAATTGTAATTAGATTACTTTACTAATTACTCACTCAGTGAAAAGTAATCAGATTACTAATTACTTCACTTTTGCCTTACTTTCTAAAATCAGATAAGTCCTTGCCCGAATCATAGAAGTGCTGATCTAGGATCAATTTTGTATCATAACAGACACAAGAAAATCTAATCCTATACTAGTACTCTTGGCACATCTTGACCCTGATGACATAAAGAGTCAGTTAAGCCACAACTGCAGAGGCAGCATCATCATGTTTTTATTAGGTCAGTAACTGGAATCTGATTACTGAAAATTAAAACGTAATCTCTTGCATTATATAGTTATGTGCAGTAATACTTTGTAATGTATTACTCCCAACATTGATGGTCACTAATGAACATGGTGGCTCACTACTACAGTACAAGAACTATATCTAGCCAATAGAAAATGAGGGAATTGCTTTAAATAATCTTACGGGATCACCTGAGGGTCCAGGCTTCCCTGGCTTCCCAATGGCTCCCTGAAAAAAAAAAGGCAGATCAGTTGCGGAATGTGTGTGTGTGTGTGTGTGTGTGTGTGTGTGTGTGTGTGTGTGTGTGTGTGTGTGTGTTGGCACATGCGCATGCTTGTGTGTAGGCGGGGGAGAAGGGAGGAAGTCTTACATTCAGTCCATCAATTCCAAGTTCTCCCATCTCCCCTTCATCACCAACTGCCCCCTAGTGGAACACAGGAAGCATAATTCTATACACACCTGGAATACATAGATTTAGACAGGAATCTCACAAGCCGTTTTTTTCTATTGATCTACTGAGAAGGATTGATTCAATTGAAACTCACTGGATCCCCTTTAGGACCTGATGGCCCATCTGCTCCTATGATGCCCTGTGGAGAGATGGTCAAAGCACTTTGATCTTCTACTTAATCACAGACTCTCCATCCTCCCAAGTATCGACAAGAGCTGCAGTAAACAATTGAGCTTCTTGTAATTATATCAATCAGAACACGACCACAGGTACAGGGGGCGGATCTTAAACAGGTATGTCGACTCATGAATGTGTCAAGTGTGTTTCCAGGCTTGTGAGAGCAGTAAAATCTTACTTGATGTCCTCGGACACCTGGGAAGCCAATGACGCCACCAGGACCAGGATCCCCCTGAAAGAAAAAAGAAACGACTCAAAACGAGAGCCCATGGGAAGACTGCAGGAGAGTCTCTCAGGTCAGGTTGATCAAAGGTGTGTGTTTTTCTCACCTGAGGCCCAGCTTCTCCCTTCAGGCCCAGCTCACCAGGCTGGCCCTGCAGAAACACACAGTTGATGGCGGGTGTGGTCAATGCCGAGCTAAGCTAACATGCTAAACTAATGCTAACTTACGCATCTAATACAAAAACAGTATTTACCCTTTCGATACGACCACGTCACCGGCAACATTTTAAAAATATCTAACAAATATTTAATAATATAAAAAAAATATCTAACAAATCTAAAAAATTCCTCACTCCAACACTTGCTGAAAGCTGAGAAACTGCACTTTCTAGTATTCTAGGGAAAATCCAATTAATATTCAAAATGTCACTGTACTTTCAGGGTTAAAAGGGTTAAACCAACAATTCAGCTTTATATAAATCTGTGATCTGTTCTTACTGGGGGTCCGTTGACTCCTGGGATGCCTTTCGCTCCTCTGGGGCCCATCTTGCCCTGAGGAGCAGCGGAGGAGTCGGTTAACTATGGATCAGGGATGACATTCTGTACTTACAGTACAGTTTATCTATGGTACGTCATTCCAGAACAGAGCTGTCACTCACAGGTGGACCCGGTGATCCAGCAGACCCAGGCTCACCGATCTCTCCCTGAAAAACAGAAAAGCTTCTGGTAAGGGGGTTAGGGTTAAATATGGAGTAGCGTTTAGTTGTTCAGACACTCACCGGAGGTCCAGATGTTCCCAAGAAACCAATCTGACCCCTCGCTCCTGGTATCCCCTAGCAGTGTTAGAGAGAAGAAATGTAGTTTTGAATAGAGGTTCCCACATGCGAAGGCTAGACGTACCGTATTTTGTGGATAACCATAGTTCATGTAAAGAATGTGCAGTACGAGATCCTGAGGTAATCCTGACTCACAGCGTAGCCAGTGATCCCGTTCAGGCCTCTGTTCCCTTTATTTCCCTGGAGACAAACCAAGAGACAGACCAATTGCATTCACATGGGTTCTTGTGGTAGAAGAAGCTAGTGTGTGTGTGTGTGTATCTAGAGACTGTGTGTGTGTGTGTGTGTGTGTGTGTGTGTGTGTGTGTGTGTGTGTGTGTGTGTGTGTGTGTGTGTGTATCTAGAGACTATGTGTGTGTGTTTGTGTGTATCTAGAGACTATGTGTGTGTATGTATCTAGAGACTGTGTGTGTGTATCTAGAGACTATGTGTGTGTATGTATCTAGAGACTATGTGTGTGTGTGTGTGTGTGTGTGTGTGTGTGTGTATCTAGAGACTATGTGTGTGTATGTATCTAGAGACTGTGTGTGTGTGTGTGTGTGTGTGTGTGTGTGTGTATCTAGAGACTATGTGTGTGTATGTATCTAGAGACTATGTGTGTGTGTGTGTGTGTGTGTGTGTGTGTGTGTGTGTGTGTATCTAGAGACTATGTGTGTGTATGTATCTAGAGACTGTGTGTGTGTGTGTGTGTGTGTGTGTGTGTGTATCTAGAGACTATGTGTGTGTATGTATCTAGAGACTATGTGTGTGTGTGTGTGTGTGTGTGTGTGTGTGTGTGTGTGTGTGTGTGTATCTAGAGACTATGTGTGTGTATGTATCTAGAGACTATGTGGACGGATTCTCAGCCCTCCCTCTGACCTTCTCTCCTTTACGTCCTCTGTTTCCCTGAGGTCCTGGCTCCCCCCGGTGACCCTGGGATGCAAAACAAACAACTCAACAATTACAAAGCACTGCTAGCCAATCATTTCTTAAGATTCTGCTTGAGAGACGGTCTACCCCTAGTCCTGGAGAGCTACACCTTACCCGAGCTTATGTTCAGGTTTGGTGCTTGAGACAGACTGGTATTGAACACAAGCTCCCAGTGTGTGCCGAAGTGTCCTTGAGCAAGACACTGAACCCTGAAATCGCTCACATGCAGCACGGTATCGCCTCACAGTAAGAAGGTTTCGGGTCTTTGGGCCTTATGTCACGAGACAGAAGCCCAGAACCCCAGGCCAAATCTAGAAGCACTGTAGCGGCACATAGCTCGTGAGGTAGAGCAGCTGGCTGGGGATCGTAAGGTCCTCGGTTTGGTCTCCCGGTGTGTGCCGAAGTGTCCTTGAGCAAGACACTGAACCACGAAATCGCTCACATGCAGCACGGTATCGCCTCATGGTAAGAAGGGTTCGGGTCTTTGGGCCTCTCTGTGCAGAGTTTGCATGTTCTCCACACATTATTATTATTATTATTATTATTATGAATTGCATTTATATACACTGTAGCGCCCTTCAAGATACCAGAGCGCTTTACAGAGTCCAGTATTTATTCAGACAGTCATACCGGTGGTGGTAAGCTACATCTGTAGCCACAGCTGCCCTGGGGCAGACTGACAGAAGCATGGCTGCCAATAAGCGCCTACCGCCCCTCCGACCACCACCACCAACGTTTGTTCGTTCATTCATTCATTCATTCACATTCATACGCAAGGGTTTCCTCCCAAAGAACCCAATACAAAAAACATGCAGAAAAACAGATGCTCTTCAGTCTGGTCCCTGACCAGGACTTGGACTGAGCACTTGGACTTGGTTCCCGGGCGCCATGAACAACGGCTGCCCACTGCTCCTGGCTGCCCCTGGAGGAGGACAGCTTGGATGGGTGAAATACAGGGAATTTCCACCAGTGACCGCAGATGCATTTGTGTTCATCACTGTGGCGAAAGAAAAGAAGCTAAATGTTCTGAAATTATTATTCTTTTTTTATTATATTATCTGCATGACTTATAGAAAGGGGTTAGTCCACGTAACGTTAGAAGTCCTGGCCATTCTTACCCACTCACCCAGGTCCCCCTTGCTTCCCTTCTCTCCTCTGTAGCCTTGAGGACCCTGTCAAGACAAAAGACAAAATTAAAATCAAATACACCGGTACTCACAGATGTCATGGCATCAGATGGCATCAATAAAATATTTTTTTTACCATTAATTTTGCTGTCGAAGTACCCAATCTATTATGAAACAATTGGCATCATCAGCCTCTTTTACCTGCTCCCCAGGTAGCCCTGGGGGTCCGGGGTCAGCGTCGCTCCCAGGAGTCCCGTCTGTCCCCGGCCGGCCCTGGGGGCCAGGAATCCCTGGTGGTCCGGGACTCCCCTGGAACACACACGCGCACACACACACACACACACACACACACACACACACACACACACGCGCAGTACAGTATGTGCAGTATACAGTATATGTATATAAGAGAAAACACACACACATAAGTACTAACGACACAACTGAATACAGCCCTCACAAACAACTACATTTCTACTGTATGGATCATTGTATACATCGCCAGGCCAGTGGATGGCAATAGACCACAATGTTGACTCATGGAAAATATAGGCTAGGCCTCCTCTACTGTTCCATGGTTCACAGAAAACAAATTGACTTGGACTTGGACAGACTAATGTCAGTAAGCAGTACGAGTTCTGCAGACCTGACATCTGACTATGTAAGAGTAGCAGGCAAATAAGAAAAACCCCAGTTGGAAACACTGCTTCCAAACATGTATTTCATCATGGCTAGAGACACTATGGATGAGGGCGCTCCTTCCTCACTGATCATCAACTAGCACTGTGTGCCCAGTCAGCAGTCCTGAGTGGCGCCTCCAGGTCTGCTGACTGTCTGGGGCAGCCTGGCACACACACACACAGACTGGCACTGCCAGCATGCAGCTCTGACAGGAGTGATCTATGATCGGAAGGGTGTGAGGCAGGATTCCTTGCCAGCGCATACCCCAGGTCCAGGATAGGGAAAGGGTCATACAGATTCTATTCTATTCACTTCTATTCTTAAAAATAGATTCTATTTTTATTTAGAATAGGAGTTCTACATTCACTTAGAACACAACATGATAGACAAGATGATACCTCGGTGTAGTTTCTGATCAGGTACAGATAAAGCGGAGATACCTACGATTTTCCCTGGATCTCCTTTCATTCCTTGCTTCCCAGTAATCCCAGGTGGTCCCTAGAATAGAAACAATCTCTACTGTCAGTGAGCTAGCATAAATTACTATTCATTGTAACTACCTACTGTATCGGTGCTATTTACAAGCTAGTCGCTGTTTGGCTGCTAAACATCTACACCTGCTGGTCATCTAGGGAACTGCAGCCTGGCTGCTCAATACACTTCTGCACTCTACATTCAATAAGATATAATTTCCTCCAAAGGACTAGTATGACATTATAGAGTAATTCAGTCTCAATTTTCAAAGTCTCTGGCCTTAGCACACAGCTTTACCCTGATACGACACCCTGACGGAAGATTAGGTCTTGATGTTTACAACACGCCAACCTTTGGGGAAAGTAGCTTATTTGCTATCTTCCCCAGAGTCAGATTAGAAGTTACATACCCTTCTCTTCTCTGTGCGTGCAGTAGAAAGCATTGCGACCCGTTAGAGCCGTTAGCCTAGCTTGGCTCAATCACTGGCAGTGGATTTGAAACATCCGCCTAGGCTAACAGCTTTAACGGGTCTCAATGCTTCTTACTGCATGCACAGAGAAGAGAAGGGTATGTATCTTCTTACCTGACTCTGGGGAAGATGGCAAATAAGCTAATTTCCCCAAATGTTGGCATGTTCCTTTAAACCCAGGGCAGTTTCACATGATGTTATGCTGACGGTGCTTACTCACAGGTGGTCCAGCATCCCCAGGAGGCCCAAGACGCCCTGGACGGCCCTTCTGTCTCTGAGGATGAAGGCAGGAGAATCCCTCAATTAGTGGGTAGACTAGCGTTGAGGCTGGAAGATGGATCAAAAACTCTGAGATGAAACTGATTTGATATGAATCAGACCGAGTGGTCACCTACCGGCCACATGGCAATGAGCTTTTTGTAGAATTTCTTTTTCTGCAAGGGTGAAAAAAGAGAAATGACTATCATCATCACACAATCAAATCGGTGTCTATGGTGTAGGGCATGAGGACTTTATGCTTGACGTAGGCGCCTGTCAACGCTGACTCCCTCAGACAGGAAGTTACCTTGAACACCTCCCACTCTTCTTCAGACACAATGATAGCGGGAATCCCAGGTGGACCAATAGGGCCGCGGTACCCCGTACGTCCAGTCCTGCCCATCCCCCCTGCATAGCCCTTCGGGAACACAACAGCACACACCGGAGCTTGGACAGGGGCTGGTAGACTCGCACGGTCATATGATTCATTGGCTACTCAGAATCATTGATTCTGATCGTGAATCTAGTAGACTCGCATGATCATAATCAATGGTTAATGTCTTTATTTTGTGTACATGAAAAGACAGACAAAGGGAGTTGTACACTGCAAAACATAAACGGAAGTCTTTCTTCTAAAAAGGAGATAACCTGATCAAGTGTTATGTTTTATGGTTTTACCCAACAGGAATGTGTAATGGATCATCATAGTGAAAACCTACTTTATCTCCTTTGGGTCCGGGTGGCCCTGGTAACCCTGGAGGACCCTGGGGACCCTGGCACAGAGAGACACAGATGACTCTACTGCCATCTCTGCTAGCATCACTACAACCAAGGGGGCAGCATGATATGGTTGGGGGTTTATTCTGGCTAATAAAGCTGTTTCCATCCAATATTATTAATAACTTAGATCTATGCCGATAACACAATATACACAAAAAAGATACTTGATGGATTAAGTGTAATTATAAATTAAGTGTAAATTTAAATGTGTCTTGATATCATTGATGCGATTGCTGTAATGCTTATAGGATGAGGATAAGCTATAAGTAAAGACTGAGAATCCACAGGCTCTGGGCTGAGTGCTGGTATGCTGCAGTACCATTACATTACCAGAGGAGGGAGCGAGTGTCTAGCGCTCACTGGCCTCTTACACTCCTGAATAGAAATGACAGGTCTAACTGATGATCCCTCCCTTCCCTCCCTATTTCTTTCTCTCTCTCTCTCTCTCTCTCTCTCTCTCTCCTCCTTGCCTTCCAACTTCCTCTCTCTCTCTCTCTCTCTCCTCTTCCTACTTCCTCTCTCTCTCTCTCTCTCTCTCTCTCTCTCTCTCTCCCCCCTTGCCTTCTTATTTCCTCTCTCTCTCCCTCCCCCCTCTCCCCCATCACATCCCATCTATAAGGCCTCTCCAGGTGATGTAAATAACCTCATTCCTCTACGTCCTTCAGCTTGATCTAATACGCTTCACACAAATCCAGCTACCCATGACGGCCTGCAATGCAATGCAAATACCCCCTTTATGGCTTCCCAGTAAAGCACTGAGCAGTGATTGCATATCGCACTGTGACACCATCGCTGCGAACTGCTTCCTGTCTACTGCTTTCTCAAGGAAGATATAAATATATCGGGTACTATAACTGTTTGGAGTATACTTGACACTAAGTTTCCATTCTATAAAGTCATCGTCACATATATGTCCCATCAGCACAGTCTGTACTAAATACAGGCTTTGGAATGTTCACCGGCCATCTGAGAGGCATTGGGTTGTGTGGGAATTATCGAACGCCACCAAAATTGTGAAGACGATGTCTTACCCTTTGCCATGGTCTCTGTCCCGCCCCTAAGGGCCTGGGTGTGTGTCTCATGTGCATGTTGGCTGCTTCACTCTGCTGCTGTGATGCCTCCTCAGGTAGAAGGTCCCTTTGAACGCCGCCCACGACTGCTTCGCCGACCGTGGGGACGGGGCGGGAGGATTCGCCGTCCTCGGAGTCGACATCCTCCACGCCCGTCTCTTCCTCCAGCGCCTCGCCCCTCTCGTCCTCTCTCTCCTCGTCCGCTTCGGTATCTGTCCCAGCCCCTCCCTCCATGTCTCCATCTATCTCTCCATCAGGCTCTCCTCCCGTCTCTAGATCCTCAGTGGTAGGTGTTGGTCTCTCACCCTCAGGCGCAACTTTGTCCGCCTTCTCTCTGGTCTCTCCAGGGTCTGGACCCTCCAGATCCTTTACGTCCTTCTCCCCGCCCTCTGTCGTCCTGCCTCCGGTCCCTGTGAGAGAGATATCAGTCTGATTCTGAGGTGGTACGTCTTCCTCCAACACTGGCCTCTCCAGGGGTATCTCTGCTCCTGACAAGGTCACGTTGTCGCTGTCGGGTCCCTGTCTCTGTTCCTCCACTTCCGTGTTGCTCTCCTCTGTCCCTCCCACGGGGACGCTGGCGTTCCCTGGCCAGAGGACCGTAGGGGGAGGGGTCACAGCTACTTCCCCGCTTGACCTCCTCCCCTTCGCAAACTCAGCCGGCAGGATGGTCTGGATCAATCCTGTGGGCTCCCTGGTGGGTCCGTAGACGAGTTCAGATCCAGGAGAGATCTGGGTGTCCTCTGGCCCAGCAAGGGAGTCTCTCCCCGGGCCTGTGGGGGCCTCGGCACCCCCTGACCCTCCAGCCAGGAGACTTGCTTCAGTGGGGTCCTCTGTCTGGGCCGTGGGTCTGACAATAGCAGTCTCCACAGTCTGAGAGGGGGTGATGTCTGTCATTCCAGACCCCTGCCTGTCTGGGAGGGCCGGCTTGAGCTGGCGGACACTCCCGGACCCGGACGTGTTAGAGGAAGCCGACTGGTTCGTGACAACACTTCCTGGTGCCTGCAGCTTCTTCCTTACCCCCGATTTAAGCAGGGTCGAGGAAGGAGCCAGTCCAACGGATGTGCCACTCCCAGTTGACCTATCAGGTGCAGGGAGGAGGGACCCTGTTGCTTGGTATGTCACAGCAGAACGGTTCCTCACAGTGTTTGCTGCTTTATCCTCCTGCAGTAATGACGTTACATTTGTTCCTCTAGTCTTAAAAGAGCTGCTTGCCTCGTCTATGTCTGGGGTCACCCCGTTCTGTCTGGGTATGTCCTGGGCTCCAGTTCTGGAAGTCTGGTTGCCTGGTGAGTGATGAGGTGGCCCAGGCTGGACCGGATGGTCAGTACTCCTCACTGGGTCCTGATGAGCAGCAGTCTGATTCCTGGCTCCAGGACCAAGAGGATCCTTCCCATGTTGTAGTGTGACTGAATCTCTGATCTCTCCGGCAGCTCCCGAAATGTTTCCCTGGAAGACAAGATAGGAAAACCAATCAAGATCAAGGTTGAGAGGATTGAATGGTGATCAAGATCAAAATTGAGATTGAAAGTGAGACAGAGATGAAGATGGAAATGGAGATTGAGATGGAAACAGAGATTAATGTTGTTTTATTGTGTAGGTAGCTAGTTAGCTAATGTAGCCTAATATTAGCTAAGGTCTGCTCTCTCTCTGTCTCCCCATCCCCTCTCTCTCTCTCTGTCCAATTAAAGAAAATAGGCTAAACTGTTCTCTAATATTCATTAAACAATAACACTGCAATTGTCTTCTTCTAACCTAACCATTCACTGGATTGCTGTAGGGTAATGCATCTTCATCACAGTGCAACCTACAGCAGCCCCCCCCCCCACCCCCTACTGTAACGACTGACAGGAAAGCACTGCAGGTACAGTTATCACAAATGAACAGCCTATCTTATGTAAGTAGGCCTACTTGTTACCATCAGCTAATGTTCTATAATGAGTGGGCATACAGGCTAACAGAAACAGACAGTGCAATTTTAACTGTAGGCTTCATTCACTGTACTGGATTGCTGTCGGATAATGTGCATCTTCACAACATCACCATGACAACCTGCAGGCCCCTCACCATCTACTGTGACTACTGTTACAGCAAAGCATAGCAGGTACAGTTGTCACAAATAAACAGCCTATTTAAGTGCTTGTTACCATCAGCTAGTTTTCTATAATGTGTGTGGATAAAAGTGTCTGCTAAATGACTGTAATGTAGGCTATTATCACTCACAGCAACATGGGATATGCAGCTAGGTAGTTTGCTAGCTAATTATAGCTAATAGTAGCCTACTTTGTTTATTAATTTACATGGCATATTTAGTTAAGTAAGGTAAAAATGCTGCGCACGCCACACAACCTAAGTGACCTTTAAACTTTCACCTCTGCCCCTCTAACATCAAGTGCATGTCCCTGATATTGATATTGAGACTAAGATTGAGATTGAGTTTCAGATCAAGTTTAAACATACGTCTGTAGGCTGCTATGGAAGATAATACAGCAATAAGGATTTTTGTTCATTGTTCATGAAAAGAAAGGCGTGTGCACTTTGATTGGGAGAGAAGTTGAAAGATCACCAGCAAATACAGAGCAATGAGAGAGGAGCCTGGAACGAATAGCTTGTGTCCAGGTTCTGTCCAAAACAATTTTGATTTTACAATCCCATAAACCTCACAGTCTGATGCAGACTGGCTCGGGGCCGGTTGTGGCGCCCGCAGACAGACAGACAAACAGACAGACAGACAGACAGACAGACAGACAGGCAGACAGACAGACAGACAGACAGACAGACAGACAGACAGACAGACAGGCATAGGGCTTGGAATCCAAAATCACTGGCAATCTTAAAATACATTTAAAAAAAGTAAAACTGCAGGTAGTTCTGTGCTGTGCGCAAAAGGCCACTTCTCCCAGATTACACAGACTAATAATAATAATAATAATAATAATAATAATAATAATAATAATACACTTTATTTGTATAGCACCTTTCATACAAAATAAATGCAGCTCAAAGTGCTTTACTACAGAGAATGTGCATGCTTAGAGTGCTTCACATAGAAATAGACATAAAATGAACAAAAAGCAGGAAAATAAGATGGAATATAAAACACAATAAAAGATAAAGATAAGAAATAAAATAAAATGAAAAAAATCAAGTCAAATGACAATTTAATAAAATATTGTACTGGAGATGTGCATTAAAAAAGAAAGAAGAGTGCAGTAGCCCGCGTGTGCAAAAGGAGCTAGTTAAAACCTAAAGTGAAGAGATATGTTTTTAGCTTTCATTTAAAACTATTTAGCTAGCTGGCTTCCATGATATCTGTATTGTGTTCCATAGCTTGGGCCATAATTGACAAAGGCTGCACTCCCGAACTTCTTCTGCTGCTGGGAACTTCTAGTAAACCAGCAGTGGATGATAGCAGTATTCTTGAAGGCACATAGTCAACGAGGGAGTTAGCAATGTAGCTTGGTTAGCAATGAAGCAGTTGTCAGCAGTACATGTAGATTATTATTATTTATTTATTTATTTATGACCGTGTTTTAAAGATGGCGGCGCCTTAGGATTCCAACTAACCCAGATAGATTACAGAGGACATAGTCCTTAGTGTAACAAACAATTTGAAGGAGTTTTGAGGAGTTTTGGATGCTATGGTCTAGATCCCCATGCTTTCCACTGGCATCATGGATAATGCTAGCCAGAGCTAGCATGGCTTCTCCGAAGTGCCTAGACTACAGTCACCGTTCAGTGCATCTTTGAGCCAAATGTTCAACATCTTAGTGCCCCTTTAAGGCAGGCCTAATAAACATTCCTCTCAGTTTGGGTTGAGAGTGCTCTCCAGTAGTTCAGTGTACAGATGCTCAATGTATTAAGCTGTAGTTGGAAGTGGTGTAGCCTACTGTACCTGTGTGTGAGCTGCAGTCGAGCAGTTGGAGCTGTTGGTCTGGCAGTGCTGCGCAGCTGCTGTAGCATCTCCCATGACAAAGGTCATCTGCTGGATGGTGCCCTGCACACACACAACACAGACATATCAACAAGAGAAGCTTTTCCTTAAAGGTGCAGTATACAGTGTCTGATGTCCTGTTAGATATAGGAAACATTTTAACAGATTTTGAAAAATGCAACCGACAACATCCCCGTTGCTCCCTTCAGGCCTCCCTCCAAAGCCATTCGACCAAAATGGTGGAAAACAAATGACACTTGCTAGGCAGGTAGGTTGACAGGCAGGTAAGCCATCCAATCATTTCAAGTGGGCAACTCAAAGTGATTGCAGGCACTTATTACCACATATACTGCACCTTTAATTGAATGCATAAGGTTGGTAGGTATAAGGTAGCTACTAGGAGATAGAGATAGCATGATTGAGAACACTATGGCCGGTGTGATTACTTTATCATACTATACAGTATGTTACTTAGGAGGAGACAGATCCATAAAAATAACTGAGTTAAGGATCATGGGTTGTCTATGACTTACTACACTGCTGTGCAGTAATAGATAAATAAAATGATGGAGAACAAAGCGCTGTCTATGGGAACCCAAACATGAAATGGTCGCTAGACCAAAGATACATTCTTCGAGGTCTGAGTTAAGGTCAGTCTCTACCAGACCTCCGGTCTGCCTTCCTTGGTCAGTCTCTACCAGACCTCCGGTCTGCCTTCCTTGGTCAGTCTCTACCAGACCTCCGGTATGTCTTCCTTGGTCAGTCTCTACCAGACCTCCGGTCTGTCTTCCTTGGTCAGTCTCTACCAGACCTCCGGTCTGCCTTCCTTGGTCAGTCTCTACCAGACCTCCGGTCTGCCTTCCTTGGTCAGTCTCTACCAGCTCTCTCTCATGTCTCTCTGTTCAGGACCAGAATCTTCTGTGTTGGAAAGACACAGTCAGGTCAGATCAGCCTCTTAACAGACGTGAGTGAATTAACACAGCTATGTCAGAGCTTAGCAGTGTAAACTGGCTAAAATTACACCAATGGTGTGATACAGGGTGGATGAGGTGATGGATTTTTTTTGACGGAGTCTTGTCTGCCTGTATGTAGCTCAAGATAACTCTATGAAGAGGGACTAGGGTAAAGTCACGCCAGAAAATGTCTTGTGCCTGATGTTGAGATGACGTCACTGTGTTCAGCGATCCATCACAGTCAGGTCTTCCTGCCTGCCCTTACTTGGCTCTGAGAGGTCAATGTCAAGTGCCAGGGCCAATCTGAAGCCGTGTCTCTGTATGATCCTGCAGCAGCTCCCTGCAGAGGACTGTGATGGAGGACCCACTGTGGTCAGGGGGAGGAGAAGAGAGAGAGGGTTTTCTACTGTACCTGACGAGATTTCCCTGGCTGATGTGAAAATCTTGCCTTGCGCCTCATCCGCTCACAGACCCGTGTAAAAAGACCTCAGGGCCGCTTCAGGGAATAGCTGAGGCCCTTGGCCACACACCCTGTACCTGCCACTTCAAGACGCAGGGCCAGTGCGGTCAACACGAGAGACTAACCCCATGAAAACGCTATGAAAACCCCAAGGGATGTAGAACACCCTGGAGAAACCTCCAACGCCAGGATGGGTTCCACCAAGGCTGGTGAACTGAAAGAAAACACCTTGAAGTAGGTTTAAAAGGGTTTTCTTTAAGCTAGTATAAGCGAAGAGGTCAGAACCAGGGCTACCTAGGCTGTGTGTTGCTTTATCCATGCTAGCACACTATGTAGAAGGGAGCCATGTATTGGCCAGTGTTCCTAGTGGTTTTCCAGGGTATTGAACACTGGGCCTTCATCCCACAACTTTATCATTCATCCTACTGGTAAGGGACCAGTAACAAAAATGAAACACATATCTTTTCTCCAAATAACCCTTCAATTCAAAAGGTACTACTGTACAAATACAGTGCAGATGTAAATATCTGAATCAGGACAGAGGAACCATGGTAAATGGTAATGGACTGCACTTATATAGCGCTTTTATCCAAAGCGCCTTACAATGAAGGCCTCTCATTCACCCATTCACACACACATTCACACACCAATGGTGGCAGCTGCCATGCAAGGCATGCCTGCTCATTGGGAGCAATTTGGGGTTCAGTGTCTTGCCAAAGGACACTTCGACATGCAGTCAGGAGGAGCCGGGATTCGAACCATCGACCCTACGATCATTGGATGACCCGCACTACCCCTGAGCTATACAGCCGCCCCTAGACACCAGACACTTAAGGTAACACCCACAGCCATTCTTCGGTAACATCACAGCACGCATTTGATCACACATCGGTGACGACAGTAACAGACTGACAGAACACACAACGGAGAATTAACAGACACACAGACGTGGATTTGCCTTCTCTTTCTACAACCAACCTGAGCACACAGACACCCCTACAGATTGACAGAGTACACAGCTAGCACAGGCAGCATCGATTTACACTTCTCGCATAATTACCCTACGCAACACACAGCTTCACACATGGTTCATCATGGCAGACTTACACAGCTGAGCAGCAGGAGTGTGAGGACGGAGCCCTGCATGGCTTCAGTCGGATCAGGCTGCAGATGTGTCTGGCTGTGGTAAGGGCAGCACCTCTGGCTGTCCTCCTTCCCTCCCACCCCCACCTAGAACTGACCCCTCCCTGGAGAAGGGCCAGAGCTGGCCAGGCTGCTCACACACACCGCTCGACACAGTCCATAGCAGTGAAGGAATCACCCGGTAAACTGACCACAGGGATGGTCACCACAACTCACACACACACACGCACACACAAGCACAGGGACATACACTCGACACACTCTGGAAAAACATCCACAGGGTGATAACTCCACTGTCAGAATCCACAACGCCAGACGATCAGGTCAGTATCCAGTGCATCCAGGAAGTACTGTACATTCCATAGTGTTTAGCCTGGTACAGATGAGACTGTTACAATTGAGGTGTGTGTGTCCCTGTGTTCATCCAGCCAGCCTCTCTCATGTCCAGCAGGACCAGACCAGGCAGGGGAGAGAGAGAGAGAGAGACGGGGCTTTATACTGTACAGGGCTTCAGAGGAACAGAAACGGCGTCATCTATAGGGCCTGTCACTGACGTGGGCTAGGGATGAGGAATGAGATGTTCCAGTCTGGACACACACACAGGCGTGCACACACACCCACACATGCACAAACACACACACACACACACACATGCTTGAGTTCACAAAGACGTCCGCACAAGGCTGGGCATGCCAGCCAGAAAAGGATCTTTGAAATAGCACCAACTTTACTTATTTAACCCTTATTTTACCAGGTTAGACCCACTGAGATCAACGATCTTTTACAGGAGAGACCTAGCCAAAATAGCAGCATAAAAATTAAAGTTACAGAAAAACAACAAGCAACAAGGAAACATAGAAGATGCATTTAAAGAGTCAGAAGTAAATTAAAATACCTACAGACTGCAACAAGTATCAACCGAATCATTTGCACTTATAAGAGTTTTAAAATCAGGCAAAGAAACCAATTCTGTTAGTTAGAGTTAGTCAGGTAAGTCTTTTTGAAGTTAGGTAAGTTAGGTAAGTCTTTTTGAAGTTAGCTAAGTTAGGTAAGTCTTTTTGAGGTTAGGTAAGTTAGGTAAGTCTTTTTGAAGTTAGGTCAGTCTTTTTGAAGGCTATTCCAAGCATGTGGAGCAGAGCACATGAAGGCTATCCTTCCCAGGTCGGTGCTTGCACTTAGCACAGACAACAAGACCACACCTTGTAATCTCAGACTATAACTACAGACAGCTCTCTGTACAATCAGAGAGCAAGATGTCAGATGGGGGTAAACCTAGAATAGCTTTCTAAATGAACAGGTACCAAGGACTGAGCCTCCGCAAGGTCGGCGAGGGCCAAATAAAACATCTAGCGTCGCCGATCAACTTTTGCCAAGTGCCGCTGCACCAACTCCTCAAATTAATCATTCCTCAGCTCCCTTGTTTACTCCCTGTTGACCTTGGCATTGACCCCCCCACCTCCTCCATGCACGCCCCTTTTTCCCCAAGGTGGGGTGGCGAGGTGCGGAGAGGGGTTGGGAGAGGACTGTGGCCCAGGTGAGGAATGTGACACAGGGGTCAGAAGACCAGGAGTCCGGGGGGGTGAGGACAGGGGTAAGGCTTACGGTAAAGGGTGTGTGCTGGGGCCGGAAGGCTCCTCCCAGTAGAGTCAGCCCCATGGTGTGGACCAGCACTCCCGGGTAGTGCCTCCAGGGGGCGCTGTCCAGCAAGTCGCAGTCCAGGTAGACCTCCAGACCGGCCAGGGACACGGACAGGAAGAGGCGGTGCCAAGCCCCGTCCCACAAAGAGGACACCGGGAACCTGGAGGACGGGCAGACAGACAGAGACAGAATGTTAATGTAATTACATGAATGTAATAACATAGTATTTTAATGTGGTCAAAATTAATGCAAGCTTTAAATGGGGTTCAAAACAGCAGTTAGTATGGTATGATATGGTGCATATGAAAGAAAGAGGAGAGAGAGATAGAAACAGATATAGTGTGTACCTGTACATGCTTTCGCACATGTGTGTTTGTGTGTACAGTATATATACAGTGCTGTATGTTTTACTGTAATCCTTCTGTATGTGCGTGTGTGTGTGTGGGTGGGTGGATGGAAAGGATGTTGTGTGTGGGTGTCTCACTCATAGCGTTGGCTCCAGGTGCTGATGAAGGTGATGTATCTTGGCCCCACTGTCAGCTGTAGAAGCTCCTCCCCTTCCTCCCCAAGCACGGCCAATAGCGTTCGCTCCTCTGACCACTGACGCCCCAACCTCAACCTCACCAGAACACTCAGCTCATTGGCAAAACTAAAGGGAAAAAAAGTACACAAACGAACACATTGTTGCAACTGGACACTGAAGAAATTGTTGGAATCCATAAGCACTGCCAATCTTTGAGAAATACATGTAATCTATAATAAAACTGCATGTAATTCTGTGCGGTGTGCAAAAAATTGTGCCATTGTTGGATGTGTGAGGGCAGGACAGGAGACAGAATACAGAGGTCTGGTGGAGGACTTTGTTGAGTGGTGCTCTTGCAGCTTAACACAGCGAAGTCAAGGGAGATGGTGGTGGACTCCAGAATGAATAAGATTCCACTAGCTCCTGTCACCATCCATGGGGCTGAACATTAATGTGGTTAAGTCACACAAGCACCTGGACAACAGGCTGGAATGGGCAGGAAACATTGAAGCCACAGTCGGCTAGACTTCCTGAGGAGGCTCAGGTCCTTCGATGTACATAGAGCAATGCTGAACATGTTGTCTGTTGTAGCGAGTGCCATTTCCTATGCGGTTGTGTGCTGGGACAGCAGCACCAAAGCAGTGGACGCCAGGGATGGACAAGCTGATCAGGATGACGTGCTCTAGTTAGATGATGGTCAGATGGCCAAACTGCTGGCCATCGTGGAGAATGTCGCTCACCCCCTACATGACTTCCTGGTCTGGTCAAGCAGAGGAGCACCTTCAGCCATGGGGTGATTTTCACTGTGGTCAACAGAGCGCTTTCGGAGGTCCTTCTGCCATCAGACTGTTCAACTCATCCCATGACTGTCTGGACAAAACGGACCTGAGTCATCTTGGTAGGTGAGGACAGGACACTACCTACTGTACCAGTACCAACTGACAGTACCAGTACTACCTCTTTGACAGGACACTACCTACTGTACCAGTACCAACTGACAGTACCAGTACTACCTCTTTGACAGGACACTACCTACTGTACCAGTATCCACTGACAGTACCAGTACTACCTCTTTGACAGGACACTACCTACTGTACCAGTACCAACTGACCGAGACTCTCACTTGATCTTGTATCATGAATCTTGGCATCTATCCCCTTGTTATACACTGGCTATGTTATGTTGCACACTTGAAGAGTATTTCTGTATAGGCTATTAGGATTTATTGAATATGTATATTTTATATTTTGTATATACCGTATAGTAAACTTGGATTTTAGTCTTGGTTGTGCTGTTGGCTGTTTTAACAATTTCCCAAAGTACCTACAGTACCTACCTTTCCCAAAGTACCAACTAGAAGGCCACCATACTTCCTGACAATATAGCAGCATTGTTTACCACACAGATAAATCTCAATAGACATGTACTGTAATTATATGTCTTCTAAAGATTGGTGGTGCTATAGGATTCCAACAATTGCTACAGACTACTGAAGTCATGTCCTTAGTGTAACAAAGAATTAGGAGTTTTGGATGCTATGGTCTAGAAACCCCATACTTTCCACTAGCATCATGCCTAATGCTAACCGGAGCTAACACAGACTCTCTGAAGCACCTGGATTACAGTCAGAAACATCTGTATCCTTCTAATACTGTACCATCTTTTGTACTTTGTTGTTGCTTATCCTGCCATACTGTATCCTACACATCTAGGACAAGGTCACTGCAGGTGCGTTCACGGTGGTGACGGTGAAACCCGGCAGAGAGAGTCTAGTCTTCATCCAGACTAGTTTCACAAACTGGTGTTAACTTCACCACCATGCTGACAAATTCACCCGTCATCAGTTCTCCACATGTCAACGGTCTAGTTCACGTCTAACACCAAAGCAGGAGCAGAATCTAGACAGCTCGTGGTAAGAAACCCCACCTGAGGTCAACATAGACAACCACAAATTAAAAATGTTTTTTCCAATGCTTCTCTTAACTCTAATTAGTTGGTGTGTGGCAAGGAACTTTTTTGGTAACTCTAGCTTTTTGGACATTGTAGTCAAACATGGGTCAAAAAACTATTTAAATCCTTTCCATTACAGTACTTCATTATTCCTTGATTCTGCCTGAGGTGTCAGGTGGGTGGGGTTAGCGTTCCTGGGAACAACCCATGGGTTCCATCGTGCCAGACAAGAACAGTCAAGCCCAGACCAGTCATTGTAATTATTTTTTCAAACAGCATTTTGACACAAGTCTGATTCAAGTAGTAATAACTATATTACTGTCACAACTTTCCACAGAATGTCAGTCTCTGGCTGTGTGACTTACTGCGGTCCGAAAGCGGCGTGCGAGGGGAGGAGGAGAGAGGCGTACTCTCCTATGCTGTAGGCCGGGCAGCCTCTGTCGTCCTGCGTGGCAGAGATGTTGTAGTGGTCTGAAGACTGCACGTCCAGCAGGTCCAACAGATCCACTTCTGTAGGAGGAAACGCCAGGGCATACCCCATAATCCATGATCATTCAAAAGACAAAGAGTACATTTACACACATTTACAATGACAAATGAAAGGTGTAGTTATTCTTTGCATGTTCCTCATAGCCACCCTAGCAAAGGAGGTTTTTAAACT
>NC_140236.1:32447463-32452463 GCF_949987555.1 Borostomias antarcticus
TTTCTAAAGATCATATTACAGAGGCATGTGAAAACCACAACAAGCCCTCGCTCTATGGAAGCACAACTAGCGATTCATAAAAATAGATTGATGAAAACAACCGTTTCGCGGCAGAAAATACATTTTTTAGAAGCTGCACTCTCGGTGCCCCGTCCGCCGCCATTACATGGATATACTGGCTCGCGCTGGATTTTAAATTTCTTCTACATGCCTCCGAATTACATCAAAGTTATCTCGGTGAGTCAAAGGTCTTATAATATGCCGTAAATAAGGTCCAGCCTAGTATTTTGGGTGGATATGAAATCTATCCTCAAATTTTTTTTTGCTGTGCCCCTGAGCAGAAGTAACCTGACATGCGCCAGATGATTTGTTTCACATGGAGTGAAACAACATGAGCTCTCAAGATCAGGATAGTCTCACGAGGCTAGCGCAGAAGAAAAAGAAAAAAAAAACTTAACTAAAACTAAGCATTTTCAAGAAAAAAACGAAACTAAACTAGCAAGTTTTCTTTAAAACTAAACTGACACTGAAAAATAAAAGGTAAAAAAATTATGAAAAAAGCAAAACTAATACAACCTTGCCACACACAGCTGGTAAGACTCCCTTACATGTACGTCCCATGCCCAACGTGTAAACCACGCCCACCTGTCTGTGTACGGCGTGCGTGCGTCCCTCGCTGGGAGAGGGTGACTGTCTCCTTTCTTGTGATTGGTCCAGGCTCCGCTCCTCCGAGTTGCAGCGCGACACGTCAGGAGACAGCAGGTGGCGGCGCTCTTTAGAACGACCCCGCTCATCACCTCCCGGCTCCCTGAGATTGGCTCTGACACCTGGGGAGGGTTGGAGCGACGGTGAGGCTCAGTATGGTAACATTGTGTGTGTGTGTGTGTGTGTGTGTGTGTGTGTGTGTGTGTGTGTGTGTGTGTGTGTGTATGTGTGTGTGTGTGTGGAATGTGTGTGTGTGTGTATTTGTGTGTATTTGTGTGTGTGTGAATGACCACTGAGCTCTTCAGCCGGAGTCTGTACACTGTACTGTAGGTGTATATAGGGTTAGGGTTAGGGTTAGGTGTGTGTGGCGTGTCTGTGTGGTGTGTGTGTGTGTGTGTGTTTGGTTTGGTTTTACCAATGATGTCCTTGCTTACATCCCCAATACGTCTGATGTTGTTTTTATTGACACCAGCCACAAGGAGGTGCTAATCTTAGAAGTAGGCTGTGTCTTTGACCCGTACATGGACCAGGCTTTCCAGGACAATTATCTAAAATACCAACCACTGCTCGATGTAATAACTAGCTTTGGGTACATGTGTACATTTACTATACTCATATTCAGAAATCTTGGCCATGTATACTAATGCACTGTGGGTGAGTCTGAGGATTGCTAGCAAATTGCCAAATTCTGCTGTCTCAGCTATTATTGGCAGCTTAGCCATATGGAGAAGGAGGTGCTATGTGTATCCTTAAGCGTTCAATGCTGCTTAGCCCTAATATATTTGATTCCCTGCTTATATAATATAATTTGTGGAACCAAATAAAGTATTCAAATGTGTGTGTGTGACAGACCTCTGTAACTCTTCTACCAGGGTCTGTAGGTGTGTGTTTGTGTGTGTGTGACTGACTTCTGAAGCTATTCTGCTGGAGTCTGTACACTGTACTGTAGGTGTTTGTGTGTGGGTGTGCGCGTGTGTGTGTCTGTGTGGCATGTGTGTGTGTGTGTGTCTGTGTGGCGTGTGTGTGTGTGTATGACTGACCTCTGTAGCTCCTCTGCTGGAGTCTGTACACTGTACTGTAGGTGTATGTGTATGTGTGTGTGTGTGTGTGTGTGTGTGTCTGTGTGGCGTGCGTGTGTGTGTGTGTGTGTGTGTGTGTGTGTGTGTGTGTGTGTGTGACTGACCTCTGTAGCTCCTCTGCCGGGGTCTGTAGGTACGGTCAGGGCTGACCCTTTCCAGAGAGAGCTCCTCCTGCCACAGGCCGTTCACACAATGACCACCGATGGTAGAGAACGAACGCTTCATGAGCTTACTGTCGGGGCCCGCCTACACACCACACACACACACACACACACACACACACACACACACGCACGCAAGCGCACACGCACACACACAAACACACACACACATCCTGATGAGCAATGAGCAGTAGCTGAGGACGAGTAACGTGTGTGTGTGTGTGTCAGTGTGCACGTGTGTGTTTGTTTGTGTGTGTGTGTGTGCGTGTGCATGCTTGTGTGTGTAAGCGTGTGTGTGTGTGTACCAGTGGGTCTACAGCCAGTCTGGGCATGGAGGAGGCTCTGATAGAGGCCGTCCTCCCCCCAGGTGACCTGCTGGGGGCTGGACCGTCCTGCTGGCTGGCCTGACGCAGAATGCGGTTGTACTCCTTCACCTCCGGTACCTGGAGGAGGGAGGGAGGAAGAAGCAGACATAGATCTAGAAGTAGACAAGCCGGTACGACAGTAAGTACCAGTGTGTGTATGTTGTGTGGATAGCAGTCTAGTACTGTAGATCTTACCAGGGCATGTACAGTATGTGGTGGTGTGTGTGAGGGTGGTGGTACTGGTGGTGGAGGTGGTAGTAGATCTTACCAGGGCGTGTATGTGGTGGTGTGTGTGAGGGTGGTGGTGGAGGTGGTAGTAGATCTTACCAGGACGTGTATGTGGTGGTGTGTGTGAGGGTGGTGGTACTGGTGGTAGTGGTAGTGGAGGTGGTAGTAGATCTTACTAGGGTGTGTATGTGCTGGTGTGTGTGAGGGTGGTGGTACTGGTGGTGGAGGTGGTAGTAGATCTTACCAGGGTATGTATGTGGTGGTGTGTGTGAGGGTGGTGGTACTGGTGGTGGAGGTGGTAGTAGATCTTACCAGGGTGTGTTTGTGGTGGTGTGTGTGAGGGTGGTGGTACTGGTGGTGGAGGTGGTAGTGGTGGTAGTAGTAGATCGTACCAGGGCGTGTATGTGGTGGTGTGTGTGAGGGTGGTGGTAGTGGTGGTAGTAGATCTTACCAGGGCGTGTTTGTGGTGGTGTGTGTGAGGGTGGTGGTACTGGTGGTGGAGGTGGTAGTGGTGGTAGTAGTAGATCGTACCAGGGCGTGTATGTGGTGGTGTGTGTGAGGGTGGTGGTAGTGGTGGTAGTAGATCTTACCAGGGCGTGTATGTGGTGGTGTGTGTGAGGGTGGTGGTACTGGTGGTAGTAGATCTTACCAGGGCGTGTATGTGGTGGTGTGTGTGAGGGTGGTGGTACTGGTGGTAGCGGTGGTAGTCGTCGTCGTCCTTCTCCTCCATGGTGCGATGGGCCAGGGGCTGGAGGAACATCTCCTGGGGGGAGAGGGGGCTCAGCGCCACCAAGCCCCCCCTGACGGAGAGAAGAGACAGGGACAGACTCAGAGAACAGTTATGGTCAGTTGTGTGAATGGAACACATACAGCACACACACACACACACACAGACACACACACACACACACGCGCACACACACACACACAGATAGTCAGACAGGTTCAATCATGTACACACACACATACACACACATGCGCACACAAACACACACACAAACACACACACACACACACACAGAGTGAAAACACAATTTACAGAGCAGAGCCGGCGGAGTGTGTGAGAAAGGGGAGGGCTTTGGCGCTGCACAGGATGTCCTGAGGAAGGGAGGAGGCGTCCATGCGCTGGAACATGGGAGCGTGTTTCTACACGGAGAGAGAGAGGAGAGGAGAGGAGAGGAGAGGAGAGGAGAGGAGAGGAGAGGAGAGGAGAGGAGAGGAGAGGAGAGGAGAGGAGAGGAGAGGAGAGGAGAGGAGAGGAGAGGAGAGGAGAGGAGAGGAGAGGAGAGGAGAGGAGAGGAGAGGAGCAAACTGTTAGGAGGTGCTCTCAACAGGTGCTCAACTCTACACCTACATGACTGGGCTCTCAACAACAGGAAAAGCAGCATAATTATACAGAATGTATATGTGGACACATACAAGTGCATCTCAGAAAATTAGAATATTGTGGAAAGTTCATTATTTTCCATAATTTAATTCAAAATACTTTGATATATTATAGATTCATTACACATGTAGTGACATATTTTGAGGCTGATTGCCTCCATGCCACGCTCCACGTTGATGCAGTAATTTGTGCAAAAGGAGCCCCGACCAAGTATTGAGTGTATTAATGAACATACTGAACATACTGTACAATCATAAAGATTAAAACAAAAAAGGCGTGAAATATTTCACTTTGTGTAATGGATCTAGAATACATGAAAGTTTCACTTTTTGAATTAAATTACCGAAAATAATGAACTTTTTCACAATATTCAAATTTTTGGGGATGCACCTGTATAGAGAACAGATACAATATGTCGAGGTGCTTTTTTCATCACACAGCAGCGGCAGCAAATAAACAGGTTTCAGAACCCGCCCTGGTCAGGGTTCAGCATGCCACCATCTCCCCTCTTCCACAGTCATGGTTACAGTACGTCACGGTTACCCGGAGAAGGAGAAGCTCCTACCTGCTCCTCCAGCTGCTGGCGGAGCTTCTTGGCCTTGCTCTGCTTGTAGTAGTCCATGATCATCATGGCTGCATAGATCTTCCCTATGGTCATGTCACTGGCTGCAGGGGATGGAGGTGTGTGTGTGGGGGGGGGGGGGGGCAGCAGGGTGGGCATTATGTCACAGTATGTCACCATTATGTACATTATGTGTTACATTATGCTATGTCACCTTCATGTACAGGTATGTGTTATATTATGCTATGGCACCTTTATATACGTGTTTTATTGTGCTATTTCACCTTTATGTATGTGTTACATTATGCTACAGTATGTCACCTTTATGCATGTGTTTTATTATGCTACTGTATGTCACCTTTATGTACATGTTATATTATGCTATGCCACCTTTATGTATGTGTTATATTATACCATGTCACCTTTTATGTACATGTTATATTATGCTATGTCACCTTTATGTACGTGTTATATTATGCCATGTCACCTTTATGTGTGTTATATTGTGCTACT
>NC_140236.1:32457463-32462463 GCF_949987555.1 Borostomias antarcticus
GAACCCACAGTATGAGTAATTGTATATC
Organism: Borostomias antarcticus; assembly: GCF_949987555.1. NCBI lineage: Eukaryota > Metazoa > Chordata > Actinopteri > Stomiiformes > Stomiidae > Borostomias > Borostomias antarcticus. The sequence goes on from NC_140236.1 coordinate 32,457,492, forward strand.
TGTATCTGTGGAGTCAGGAATATCACCGACTTAGTGCTTGTTGTGAAGAATACAGAATGATAATTGACAATGGTTGCAGTGTCATTGGGGGCGTGGTCTGCCTCTGGCATGCGGAGCAAACTGGAAAGGACTCCCTGAGTGGAGCCTACGGGAGAACCAGAACACATGGAACGCCCGCGCTCGGGACCGGAGGGATGATCTTCCTGGAGGAAACCGTTGTCGGTTGCCGCAAACAGACAATCGGCCGGTGGAGCCGGACTCTTCTAGAAGCTCTCAAAGCCTGCACAGGCCGGAAGGGGCTGGAGGGGATGTCTGGTGGGGGCTGGACAGTGAGCCAGAGTCCAGACCATGGTCGACGCCGAGGTCCAGCGCCGGGAGCTCTAGCCGTGGGTAAAGGCCAGGCCAGTTTGTGAATGATCATTTCTGTGCCACAAGCAAGACAGTGGATAAGGGCCTGTTAGGATGCTAATTAGGGGAATACTGGAGGGGTGGCTGTTAGTGAGATCATCCCCTAGGCGAGCGAGGCTGAGGAACCCCCAGCTGACCAGTACTGCAAAACTACTCTTATCCAAAAATATCATCACCTCCTAAATCATATCGTAACAGTGTCTGTGTGTGTGTGTGTGTGCCAGTGAGTGAGTGTGCGTAAATGCACATGCACATGTGTGTGTACGTGCAAGTGTACATGCATGCATGTTTGAGAGTGTGGAGTGTGAGTGTGTGTTTGTGTGTGTGTGTGTGTGTGTGTGTGTGTGTGTGTGTGTGTGTGTGTGTGTACCTTAAACGACTGGACGAAGGTCCAGAGCAGGATGCGGATGGTGTAGCCCTGTCTCAGCAGCTTGATCAGACGAGCTGCTCGGAACAACTTTAAGAAGCTCATGTTGAACGTCTCCACTGACTGAGAGAGGAGCAAGAGAAAGAGGAGAGAGAGAGTGGAGGGAGGGAGGGAGGGAGGGAGGAGAAAGAGGAGAGAGAGAGTGGAGGGAGGGAGGGAGGAGAAAGAGGAGAGAGAGAGTGGAGGGAGGGAGGGAGGGAGGAGAAAGAGGAGAGAGAGAGTGGAGGGAGGGAGGGAGGAGAAAGAGGAGAGAGAGAGTGGAGGGAGGGAGGGAGGGAGGAGAAAGAGGAGAGAGAGAGTGGAGGGAGGGAGGGAGGAGAAAGAGGAGAGAGAGAGTGGAGGGAGGGAGGGAGGAGAAAGAGGAGAGAGAGAGTGGAGGGAGGGAGGGAGGAGAAAGAGGAGAGAGAGAGGGAAGAGAGAGAGGAGGGAGAGAGGGAGGAGAGAGAGGAGGGAGAGAGGGAAGAGAGAGTGGAGGGAGGGAGGGAGGAGAAAGAGGAGAGAGAGAGTGGAGGGAGGGAGGGAGGGAGGGAGGGAGGAGAAAGAGGAGAGAGAGAGGGAAGAGAGAGAGGAGGGAGAGAGGGAGGAGAGAGAGGAGGGAGAGAGGGAAGAGAGAGGGGAGGGAGAGAGGGAGGAGAAAGAGGAGAGAGAGAGTGGAGGGAGGGAGGGAGGAGAAAGAGGAGAGAGAGAGTGGAGGGAGGGAGGGAGGAGAAAGAGGAGAGAGAGAGTGGAGGGAGGGAGGGAGGAGAAAGAGGAGAGAGAGAGTGGAGGGAGGGAGGGAGGAGAAAGAGGAGAGAGAGAGGGAAGAGAGAGAGGAGGGAGAGAGGGAGGAGAGAGAGGAGGGAGAGAGGGAAGAGAGAGTGGAGGGAGGGAGGGAGGAGAAAGAGGAGAGAGAGAGTGGAGGGAGGGAGGGAGGAGAAAGAGGAGAGAGAGAGGGAAGAGAGAGAGGAGGGAGAGAGGGAGGAGAGAGAGGAGGGAGAGAGGGAAGAGAGAGGGGAGGGAGAGAGGGAGGAGAAAGAGGAGAGAGAGAGTGGAGGGAGAGAGGGAGGAGAGAGAGGAGGGAGAGAGGGAGGAGAGAGAGGAGGGAGAGAGGGAGGAGAAAGAGGAGAGAGAGAGTGGAGGGAGAGAGGGAGGAGAGAGAGGAGGGAGAGAGGGAGGAGAAAGAGGAGAGAGAGTGGAGGGAGAGAGGGAGGAGAGAGAGGAGGGAGAGAGGGAGGAGAGAGAGGAGGGAGAGAGGGAGGAGAAAGAGGAGAGAGAGAGTGGAGGGAGATAGGGAGGAGAGAGAGGAGGGAGAGAGGGAGGAGAAAGAGGAGAGAGAGTGGAGGGAGAGAGGGAGGAGAGAGAGGAGGGAGAGAGGGAGGAGAAAGAGGAGAGAGAGAGTGAAGGGAGAGAGGGAGGAGAGAGAGGAGGGAGAGAGGGAGGAGAAAGAGGAGAGAGAGAGTGGAGGGAGAGGGAGGAGAGAGAGGAGGGAGAGAGGGAGGAGAAAGAGGAGAGAGAGAATGGAGGGAGAGAGAGAGGAGGGAGAGAGAGGGAGAAAGTGAGGAGGTAGAGAAATAATGGTAAATGATTATATACTCCAAGTACAGTAAGTATGTTTTAAATACTTACATATGTTTAATTACTACCTCTTGCTGAAAACAGTAGTGTTCCAGTTACCTGCAGGTCCACCACGATCTCAGTGATGCTGCCCAACACAGTGATGAAGTCAAATATGTTCCAGGTGTCTCGAAAATAATTCTGTAAGGTAAGAACATCTATTCTTCAGCCAGTGAACTTTCATAGCACCTCACTAACCTAATATATAACTTATACCTAACTAACTGTATAACTTAATAGTATTTTAACAGAGGTAGCTAGGTTCGAACCCTCTCCTCACCAGAAAGCCAAAGGCCATGATCTTGAGGACACACTCGACAGAGAAGAGCACGGTGAAGGCCGTGTTCAGGTGCTTCAGTACCGCCTCGTACGCTGGTGGGGCGGAGTAATACTGCACACACACACACACACACAGACACACACACACACACACAGACGCAGAGGAGAGGGAGAGAGAGATGAACAGTACTGTAGGTACAGTATATTGTGTTTGAGAGCTGGCGTGTAAGCAGACAAAGCTGTCCTCTCACATCAGGTGCGTTTGATTTAGTACTCCTGGTTTGGTGGCCAGTGGAGCAAATGACTGAAGGAATCACCCCATGCAAAGAGGACTTCTGATTCAGCCTCCACCCCAGCTAAGACCTGGTCTGCGTTCTGAATCATGTACTTCCATACTATATAGCATGCCAAATATTGATGTATGTCCCAATAAATAGTATGCTACATTCCGTATGACAAAAATACCAGGATGTCCTAATACATCCGGTCGCGTTTTGCAGTATACAAGACAGTATACAAGCCAATTATTCTGACCCACAATCCTGCGCTCAGTGGAAATTATGTCACATGTGCAAGTCACGCCGGAGGTGTTTTTAAATCTTCTGGAATCTCAGCTGTGGACAAACGTCGCTTTATGAACAGCGACGGATGTGGTCAAATTTCAAGCCACAATGTTAGTATGTCCCAAATGTATGCATACTGCGTGCAAAGTCTGTATTTTCTAGGGGCATCTAGGTCCATAACCCTGCTAGTCTGGTCCCTAACCCTGCTAGTCTGGTCCCTAACCCTGCTAGTCTGGTCCCTAACCCTGGTAGTCTGGTCGCTAGCCCTGGTAGTCTGGTCCCTAGCCCTGGTAGTCTGGTCCCTAACCCTGCTAGTCTGGTCCCTAACCCTGGTAGTCTGGTCCCTAACCCTGCTAGTCTGGTCCCTAACCCTGCTAGTCTGGTCCCTAACCCTGCTAGTCTGGTCCCTAACCCTGGTAGTCTGGTCCCTAACCCTGGTAGTCTGGTCCCTAACCCTGCTAGTCTGGTCCCTAAGACTGCTAGTCTGGTCCCTAACCCTGCTAGTCTGGTCCCTAACCCTGCTAGTCTGGTCCCTAGCCCTGCTAGTCTGGTCCCTAGCCCTGGTAGTCTGTTCCCTAGCCCTGCTAGTCTGGTCCCTAACCCTGGTAGTCTGGTCCCTAACCCTGCTAGTCTGGTCCCTAGCCCTGGTAATCTAGTCCCTAACCCTGGTAGTCTAGTCGCTGACCCTGGTCTCTCAACCTGCTGTTCTCCAGCCCAGGCCCCAGGTAGCTGTCAGGTTCCACCTGACAGATGGCTCCAGCGAGCAGCCTTCTGCTGGGGGCTGTTAGCAAGAGCCATTCCTCTGGCTGCTGGAGGAAGCAGCTAATGAGCTCATATTAAATACTAGCCTCTGGATGTATAGATCAATATTTAATAACGGCTGAGTCACCCTCCATCCCTCCCTCCGTCCCTCCGTCCCTCCGTCTTTCCATGCCTCCCTCTCTCCCGTCCCGCAAACCCCTCCACTCCTCCACCCCTCCGCCCCTCGGTCTCTCCATCTGTCTGTCTGGTGGCTCCGTCTGACGAAAGGCCAAGTCTGGGAATAAACCGACCCCTCCTTTCCTCCTCCCCCCTTCACTCCTCTGACCATCCACCCCTCCGTCTCTCCACCTGTCTGTCTGACTGGTGCCTCAGTCCTGACCGAAGGCCAGCGCTGAGAAACCAACTGCCCAGGATGGAGAGATGCTGGAGAATAAGAGAGAGAGAGAGGGGCAGAGAGGCAGGTAGAAGATAGAAGAGAAGAGATAGGAGGAGAAAGGAGGAGAGGAGGAGAAAGGAGGAGAGGAGGAGAGATAGGAGGAGAAGAGGAGAGGAGGAGAGAGAGGAGAAAGGAGGAGAGAGTGGAGGAGAAGGGAGGAGATAGCGGAGGAGAAAGGAGGAGAGGAGGAGAGACAGGAGGAGAAAAGAGGAGAGAGCGGAGGAGAAGGGAGGAGAGAGAGGAGGAGAGACAGGAGGAGAAAGGAGGAGAGAGTGGAGGAGAAGGGAGGAGAGAGAGGAGGAGAGAGAAGAGAGATAGGAGAAAGGAGGAGAAACAGGAGGGGCGACAGGCGAGGGAGAGACCTACAATAGACCTATAATCAGTTTCTAAATGAGACAACACATCACATGGGCGTACGGTACAGCACATGTCCTCCTCCTCTTCCTCACCTTCATCATGAGGACGATTGTGTTGAGGGCGATCATGGCCAGCACCGTGTACTCG
>NC_140236.1:32464963-32484963 GCF_949987555.1 Borostomias antarcticus
ACACACACACACACACACACACACACACAAAGAGACAAGCACCCACACACAGACAAACACGCGCGCACACAAACCCACACAGGCACACACACGTTTGTGAGTGATCTATTCAGCATGGAGACTGTCACATTCTGAATATGTCCAAAGATGACTCACTATGAAACTCTATGACGCACTATGAATGCTTTATCCAGGATGGGGGGCGGGGGGGGGGGGGGTACAGTACAGTATACAGTATGAGTATATGAGGTCATCTTAACTACATAATAGGAACATAATGCTATTCTACAGCTTTATTACAGTATGCGTACTAGCGTACGACCCAGTAACTCACTGTGGCCATCCCTCCCCCGTGGACACGGTGAAGAGGGTGAGGAGGGCCCACACCACGTTGTCATAGTGGAACTCGTGCCTCTTCCAGTCCCTCCTCTTCACCTCCTTCTTATCCTTTGCATAGTCAATGTAGAAACCCCTAACGAGGGAGGAGAGAGGGAGGGAGGGAGGGAGGGAGGGAGGGAGAGAGAGGGAGGGAGGGAGGGAGAGAGGGCGGGAGGGAGGAGAGAGGGAGGGAGGGAGGGAGAGAGAGGGAGGGAGGGAGGAGAGAGGGAGGGAGGGAGAGAGAGGGAGGGAGGGAGGAGAGAGGGAGGGAGGGAGGGAGGAGAGAGGGAGGGAGGGAGGAGAGGGAGGGAGGGAGGGAGGGAGGAGAGAGGGAGGAGAGAGGAAGGGAGGGAGGGAGGGAGGGAGGGAGAGAGGGAGGAGAGAGGGAGGGAGGGAGGGAGGGAGGGAGGGAGGGAGAGAGAGGGAGGGAGGGAGGAGAGGGGGAGGGAGGGAGGGAGAGAGAGAGAAAATAATCCCTGTCTCCTGAGGAAATGCACAGCAGCTCCTCCTCAGTGTCAGCGTCTACCTCAATGTCATCTTGAGATAATGATTTTCGAGTACAGCGGTAGTTCTGTGTGATCTGTCACGGTGTACAGTATCTATTCTACACAGGCAGCTGCGAGGCCACCTACTGGCAGTCCTTCTCCGTGTCCTTGGACCCGTCAGTGCAATAGAAGAACTTCCCTTTGAAGAGCTGCACGGCGATGACGGCAAAGATGAACATGAACAGCTTGTAGACGATGAGGATGTTGAAAACGTTCTTGAGCGACGTGACCACGCAGTCAAACACTGCCTGGAGAGGGAGGGAGGGGGGGGGAGGGGGAGGCAGGGACGTGGGGGGAGGCAGGAATGGGGAGAGGAGAGATGGAGGTAGGATGAGGAGGTAGAGAGGGAGTGAGGAGAGGGGGAGGGAGAGGCAGGGAGATGGGGGGAGGAGAGATGGAGGTAGGATGAGGAGGTAGAGAGGGAGGGAGGGAGGAGAGGGGGAGGGAGAGGCAGGGAGATGGGGGGAGGAGAGATGGAGGTAGGATGAGGAGGTAGAGAGGGAGGGAGGAGAGGGGGAGGGAGAGGCAGGGAGATGGGGGGAGGAGAGATGGAGGTAGGATGAGGAGGTAGAGAGGGAGGGAGGAGAGGGGGAGGGAGAGGCAGGGAGATGGGGGGGAGGCCGGAATGGGGAGAGGAGAGATGGAGGTAGGATGAGGAGGTAGAGAGGGAGGGAGGAGAGGGGGAGGGAGAGGCAGGGAGATGGGGGGAGGAGAGATGGAGGTAGGATGAGGAGGTAGAGAGGGAGGGAGGAGAGGGGGAGGGAGAGGCAGGGAGATGGGGGGAGGAGAGATGGAGGTAGGATGAGGAGGTGGAGGGGAGGGGGAGGGAGAGGCAGGGAGATGGGGGGGAGGCGCGAATGGGGAGAGGAGAGATGGAGGTAGGATGAGGAGGTAGAGAGGGAGGGAGGAGAGGGAGAAAGACAGCAGGTGATAGACACATCAGGCTTATGGTTTCGATACGGACGATCGATTACAATCAGAACCAGTAATATTCCCACGCTCCCTCTGTGGTGAAAACACTGCTACTATGCTGGCACTGAGAGAGTGTCTGGATGATGATGGTATCGCTGCTCTGATCCTTATTTTATACCTCAGGCAGATGCTCCGAATGGATTCCAACCCCGGCTGGGATATCAGTCCACATCCTCTCTATCCACTCCTCTCCGTTGTTCTCTCCCTCTCCCTATCTTGCTCTTTCTGTGCCTGTCTCCTCCTCTCATGCTCCATTTGTCTCTCTCCTCCTCCTGCTCTCTCTCTGGTGCATTCTCTCTCTCTCTCTCTCTCAAATTCAAATGAACATTATTGGCACTATAGGTGATAAGAACCCACATTGCCAAAGCAGTACATAAAATCAACATTCAAAAAATCAACATTCAGATTATGTATAAATAAATAAATAAAAAGTGAGTGTGAGGGTGTGTTATCTCTGACAGTGAGGGGTCTGGGCTGCTGCGAGTTCAGCTCCCATACCCAGACCCAGCCCCGCGGAGTGAGTATCAGTGATTATGTGATGTAATTATGTGTTTGTGTATAAAAACATAACATAACATACACAACAAAACATGAAGCTATATATCAACATCTGCACCCCTGTTTCACCCCACGGTACTGTTTGAAATAATTAGTTATTTTGTTTCCAATTTTAGTAGCACATCTGTTATTCAAATACATTGTTTTAATTAAATCATATGTTTTACCTCCTAGACCACTCTCCAGTAACTGATAAAAAAAGCCATTCATGCCAAATACTATTGAAAGCTTTTTTGAAGTCTACAAAACATGAATACATTTTATTTTTATTTTGGTGAACATGTGTGTTAATGAGAGTGGTGAGGGTGAAAATATGGTCAGATGTGTGATGGTTTGGCATGAATCCGATTTGACTTTTATGCAGGATGTTGTGGTCATTCAAGAATTGTACTATTCAGGTGTTGATGATGCTGCAGAACACCTTGCCCATACAGCTGGTCAAACATATTCCTCTGTAGTTCTGAGGGTCAAATTTGTCACCGCTTTTAAATATAGGTGTGATGAGACCATTACTCCAACTCTCAGGAAAATATCCCACACTTAGAATTAGATTGAATAACTTTAGAATAGCCAATTGGAATTTTTCAGTGCTGTATTTCAGCATTCCATTTAGTATTCCATCAGGCCCACATGCCTTTTTGTTTTTGAGGGTTTTGACAGACTCTCTCTCTCTCTCTCTCTCTCTCTCTCTCTCTCTCCTCCTGCTCTCTCTCTCTGGTTCATTCTCTCTATCTCTCTCTCTCTCTCCTCCTGCTCTCTCTCTCTGTTTCATTCACTCTCTCTCTCTCTCTCTCTCTCTCCTCCTGCTCTCTCTCTCTGGTTCATTCTCTCTCTCTCTCTCTCTCTCTCTCTTCCTGCTCTCTCTCTCTGGTTCATTCTCTCTCTCTCGCTCTCTCTCTCTGTTTCCCCAGTGGCCTCTTTGCTCCGGTGCTCTGCTGTATCAGCTCATCTCTCTGTCAGCCGCTCTGTGCTCCGCTGCTCTCCCCTGCCTAGAAGAACAAGGTGGAGCTGTGTGAGCTCATCTCTCTCCCTGTTTAACAGTGACCTCTGCCCCGCACCGCACACACACACACGCAAACACACGCAAACACGCACGCACACACTTCAGCTTCTATCCACCCTGGTAATAAATTCCCGTAGCAGGTGCTATCAGTGCGTTTCCTGGAGCAGTCTGTCACTCACAGTCCCCCGAGACTCCCCTTAGCAGTAGACAGGGCTAGAAAAGTGTAGAGACACTATTGGACTGTACTGTTAAATTATATATCTACAGTATGCAGGAATCTTACTTTGAGTTTGAGGAGTACAATACAAACCGTCAAAGAGTTCATGAGTTTGGGCTGGGATAAGAACCTTACCTTGAGTTTGGGCTAAGATAAGAACCTTACCTTGAGTGGGATAAGAACCTTATCTTGAGTTTGGGCTAGGATAAGAACCTTACCTTAAGTTTGGGCTGGGATAAGAACCTTACCTTGAGTTTGGGCTAGGATAAGAACCTTACCTTGAGTTTGGGCTAGGATAAGAACCTTACCTTGAGTTTGGGCTAGGATAAGAACCTTACCTTAAGTTTGGGCTGGGATAAGAACCTTACCTTGAGTTTGGGCCCGGGTTGGAACCGTACCTTAAGTTTGGGCTGGGGTAAGAACCTTACCTTGACTTTGGGCTGGGATAAGAACCTTACCTTGAGTTTGGGCCAGGGTTGGAACCGTACCTTAAATTTGGGCTGGGATAAGAACCTTACCTTGACTTTGGGCCAGGGTTCGAACCGTACCTTGAGTTTCGGCAGCCTCTTGATGGTCTTCAGGGGCCTGAGAACACGCAGTACTCTCAGAGACTTGATGGTCTTTATGTCCCGACCCTTGTTGTTCCTGTGGGTGTGTGTGTGGGAGGGGAGGGGGGGGGGGGGTAAGCACACATTAATCACACACACATATGGTCAGACACACTCAAGCCCACTCACAGGACAAGGCAACAGAGGGGGGTGAGAGAGAGGGATTGAAATTCACCCTAAAACGTTGCTGCAGCAGAACAGTCCGCAGGGGTACATGAGAGAGAGAGAGACAGAGACAAACATGATCGTCACAGCAGAGAGTACAGAATCAAGCCATTCCTTACACCTATTCACTATTCCCAGAAGCTACGCTACTTTATGTCTTTGAACCCTAGACCTCCCCTAAGGTCACATGACTCACGTGAGTGCGAAGGCCACCAAGGCCCCCACCACCACAATGAAGTCTAGAATGTTCCACAGGTCCCGGAAGTAGGAGCCGTCGTGGAGGATCAGGCCCTGGTCGATCATCTGCCGACACATGAGGAGGCATGGACATCATCCCAGTCAGAGGGATGGACATCATCCCAGTCAGAGGGATGGACATCATCCCAGTCAGAGGGATGGATATCATCCCAGTCAGAGGGATGGACATCATCCCAGTCAGAGGGATGGACATCATCCCAGTCAGAGGGATGGACATCATCCCAGTCAGAGGGATGGATATCATCCCAGTCAGAGGGATGGACATCATCCCAGTCAGAGGGATGGACATCATCCCTACTGGACAAGTATATGCAACATGCACCAGAGGTTTGTCCAGTACTGAGAGAATGTGTTTGATACATTTAACGCTTAACTCACATTGAAACAAGGACACATTAAACATACAATACAGAGGCATACCATATACACACACAGGCACATGAGAAAGAAACACACAGTACAAAACACACAGAAACCATACAGTACGCCCACACTCTCACCATAGAACCTCTATAGTGCATTCCTGGGTACGACTCACCTTTATAATCATCTCAAAGGTAAAGACTCCGGTGAAGACATAGTCAAAATACCGCAGAACCTGTGGAGGAAAACAAACTAGTGCATTACTGTAGATACAGAACCAGGGGCTAGAGAGATAGACACAGAGAGAGGGATGAAAAGAGACAGAGAGAGAAAGATGGATATCGAGAGGGAGAGAGTGAGAGAGAAAGATAGAGGACAGCTGAAAGTCTCCATCCGTTCTTCGCCAGTGATGCGAGGAAAGTTAGGAGAGGAAGGGTAGAATTCATTTCTGGAGACACACGCCTCTAATGTTGACACCGATTACATTGACCCTCGGGGCGCTCTCTCTTTCTCTCTGCCTCTCCCTCTTTCTTCCTAAGTCTGTAATACTTTCTAACTTCTAAAATTGTGGTTGGGTTTTATGAGTCAGTGCCCTTAAGCTGATTCATTCATGATATAAGATTAGCCTTGCCAGCGGTCAAACAGGCTCATTGCATATTCCTGCGCAATTTCCCCGCAGTCGTCAACATCTTAAGGACCCTCATCAAGACACTGTGGGGGCCCAACACCAGGCAATTAAGGGGAGCATGTTATTTTGTCCTGTTGCAGCTGTTAAGCCAGTAGAAGGATACAGTATGAGTCCCTGGGTACAAATTCAGAGAGATTAGGTTTGGATTCCAAGGCCTTTTTAATAGGGCCTGGAAAAATGGCCATAATGTTCTAGGTTGGAATAACGAGTTGGAAGCACACTCAGAAGGACACAACAAAAACACACAAGCTGAACCCCCACCTCCCAACACACACTCATGCACGCACACACACTCCCACACACATACACACACACAAATACACACACACACACACACACACACCTTGTTCCAGTCGGAGCTGGTGGCCACAGGGTCCTCGGCGGCCAAAGCGATGCTGCTAGCGGCAATGACCAGTAGGATGGACATCTCAAAGTAGCGCAGGTTCACCACGTAGTGACACGCTCGCCGAACCCTGGGGACGCACAGGAAATGGCATCCTAATTGACGAGGATGGCACAGGAAATGGCATCATAACAGGGGTAGTGAGGCAGGCGGCCTGGTTGGTCAGGGCTAAAACTAGACTAAAGATTAAGATTAGGATTACGCAAACGTGCTGCATCCCAGAGTTGCATTGGAAGGTGTCTTGTTCTCAACACTTAAGAGTACCTCTCCTGTCTCTCAGTCTCTCTACCCTCCTATTACAGCGTGTCCGTAGGACTAGGTGATACATTGGTACGTACGGGTTGCCAGGTTTGAAAATGAACATGCTGTCTGGGTTGACAGTGTTGGGAGGGTTGGTCTGCTCCTCCTCCTGCTGCTCAGCCTTGGATGCCTCCACGTTCTTACTGGGTCCTGTTGTGTGTGTGTGTGTGTGTGTGTGTGTGTTGGAGGGGGACGACACAGGAAGATGAGGAGGTCAAATTGTAATTATATCATCTGTCCAGGCTAGGGTTAGTATACAATGAACGGAGGCCATTCTACTTGTTTCTATTGTGTTTCTTCTGTGGTCCTTCTGTTAGCTCCATTGTGTTTTTAGTGTTGATCTATTTTTTACCTTTGATGGCGGTGAGCTCCAGAGAGGGCTGCGTGTTCATCACCTCGATGACGACGCTGGAGCTAAGGGGGAGGGGCTTGTCCTGGTTCATGCTCTCTGGGTGCTCCCCCATTGGTGTCAGCTGCAGGGTGGGCGGGTCAGTCTGCTGATGCTCCTCCCTGTTGTGCTCGCCCAGGAGGTCAGGGTCTCTCTGTCTGTGGATGGACAGAGAGGAGAGACAGATGGACAGAGAGGAGAGACAGATGGACAGAGAGGAGAGACAGATGGACAACATCCCTGAGTGAATCTTAAGTTGTTATTGTTGTTTTTTGTTGTCATTGTGTATCGTAACCTTTATGTATTTTTTTCAGGAAACTGTGTTGCTGCCTTTCTTGGCCAGGATTCTCTTGTAAAAGAGATTTTAATCTGGGTAAATGAAGGTATAATCAAAATTAAGAATGATTTTAACTACAGTAATTACTAGAATAGAATAGAACGTTTATTTGCCACGGGTAAAAGTAAATTGGAATTCTTGTAATCGTTTGTCCTGACAGTATCTTATCAGTGATAATCAGTTCCTCATCCCAGTCCTAGGTACTCAGCTAGACACTGAAAGGTTCCCAAACAATTTATAGCAAGTATAGCAATTTACTTTACTGTCCGTCGTATATCAACATCATCCTCATCTAATTATGCCATCTGATCATGCATCAATTATGGAGGCAGTGCAATTATGTTGTGCTGTAATCAGTTGTGCATAGTGTTCAATTGTTCGAGTGTTGTCAGGTGTTGGTTCAAGTGTGCAGTACCGCAGTCTGTTGTTGTCTATTGTATAGACAGGGTAAAAGGTGCTCAGCTAGCCTGTCTGAAGCAATAGTTAACACTGGAGTCTGGAGAGGCTCTTTAATGTGGTCAGCATAATGCACGTCATGCAGCACAATGCACGTTGTCAGCACGTCAGCCAGGGCCTAAACTAATAAATCACTATAGCTACCATATGTATAGGGCTGCACGATTTATGACAAATATTAAATAAATACATGTGATTCATATTTCACATTTTAAATACATTTTCTGTGGTGCCACGTTCATATGTAAAAAAAAAAAAAAAAAAACTGAACAAAAATCTGAGAAATGTATTCCACAATGAATGTATTACTCTTTTAAATCTAGTAGGCTAGTTCAGTGGTTTTAAACCTAGTAGGCTAGTTCAGTGGTTTTAAACCTAGTAGGATAGTTCAGTGGTTTTAAACCTAGTAGGCTAGTTCAGTGGTTTTAAACCTAGTAGGCTAGTTCAGTGGTTTTAAACGTAGTAGGCTAGTTCAGTGGTTTTAAACCTAGTAGGCTAGTTCAGCGGTTTTAAACCTAGTAGGCTAGTTCAGTGGTTTTAAACGTAGTAGGCTAGTTCCGTGGTTTTAAACCTAGTAGGCTAGTTCAGTGGTTTTAAACCTAGGAGGCTAGTTCAGTGGTTTTAAACCTAGTAGGCTAGTTCAGTGGTTTTAAACCTAATAGGCTAGTTCAGTGGTTTTAAACCTAGTAGGCTAGTTCAGTGGTTTTAAACCTAGGAGGCTAGTTCAGTGGTTTGAAACCTAGGAGGCTAGTTCAGTGGTTTTCAAAGTGGGGGCTGCCAGGGAGCACCAGGAGGGCCAGTTGGAAGGGAGAAGAAAAGGGAAAAAGCTAAAATAAATAACTAAATATAATTATATATATATATACGGTCAATGTGAGAAAACGGGGAATTTGAGCTTTTCCCGGTTAATGCGCACATTCCCCGACCTCGCGAGGAATGTAGGAGAAACGTGCGTTTCTCACATCTCCCGGGTAATGTGCACATTCCCCGACCTTGCGGGAGATGTGAGAAATTGGTTAGTATTTCTCACATCTCCCGCAAGGTCGGAGATTGTGCACATTAACCGGGAAATGCTTACAATTCCCGACCTTGCGGTAAATCTAGGAAAGCGCAACCGTATGCAAAACTTCTGCACAGCCGGGTGGTGGGAGAGGGCTTATGTGATGCCTCAGAGGGCGTGCACCATGAGAGGCACCCACGGTAGTTGGGCTAACGTTACTGGCGCACACTTGTGAGAGATTTTTAGTCTTTTCGTCCGTCTTTCGGCTAGCTAACGTGTAGGGGTCCTTTGGAGGTTCCCACCTTCCTGTTGTTGCAATGTTCCTTTTGCGTTTGTTAACTGGATCACCAGTGTAGGCCTATCCTCCTAATACTACTTACACTGTGTGCAGCATAGGCTACATTACTGTTCAAAGTAGACCACAGACTGTTATTAACTGTAGGGGAGGACCGGGATGAATGAAACACTTTTTGGTTTGATCAGATTTACACAGAAATTAATAAAGATGGAGATTACATTTTTTGATGACAAACAACTTGTAGCCTACATGTCCTTTACTAACCTATTAGTTAGTAGTAGTAGTAGTAGTTAGATTAGTTTCGTTCTGTGGTGTAACAGTTCAATTCAAGACAGCCGAGAACAGAAGATGTGCATCGTTTCTCTTGTCCCTGCCGTGCTGGGCGAGTGAAACAGAGGAGTGGGACTAGTGAAACAGTGAGATTGTTTTGCTTATTGTGTTGCGTAGCCTAGCAGCTTGTAGGCTAATTATCTTAACTTTCAACACATGTATAATTAGACCCAATTTAATGTTTCCATTAATGCAATTGATGCTATGTATTCGAAAACCATGGGCAAAATGTCAAGCGCCTCTCGTTCTAAGCGCACGAGCCCTCTCCCACCACCCGGCTGCGCAGAAGTTTTGCATACGGTTGGACTTTGCTAGATTTACCGCAAGGTCGGGAATTGTAAGCATTTCCCGGTTAATGTGCACAATCCCCGACCTTGCGGGAGATGTGAGAAATACTAACAAATTTCTCACATCTCCCGCAAGGTCGGGGAATGTGCACATTACCCGGGAGATGTGGGAAACGCACGTTTCTCCTACATTCCCCGTGAGGTCGGGGAATGTGCGCATTAACCGGGAAAAGCTCACATTCCCCGTTTTCTCACATTCACCGTAACATATATATATATATATATATATATATATATATATACAAAATCCTCTTCAATTAAAATTAAATTCATAATATTATTGTACCGGTTTAAAATAAAATATGAATTGAATACTGTAAAATCCATTCATATCGAAATGAGGTCATGCCCTTTCAGTCGTGCCCAATCTACGCGTCTGCCTGACAAAAGTTCAAAACATCAGCCTACAACTGCTTGTGCTAGCTAGCTCACGTTATCTTTACCGGGTACAAAAAAATGCACGGCGACAGAACTTGTCTTATATAGCCCATGACAGTTTTTTTTGTTTTGGATTTTTGCCATCTTATAATAGCAGGCTGCTAGCCTGGCATCGCCAGACCCTATTCGCTATTCGCAAATGCCGAGAGAAACAGAATGTGAGCTCACATCATCAGGATGGCTTTGCCAGGCTAGGGGGCCGTAGCCAGAGGCTACGGTTATTTGGGGGTCTTTGGCATGGAAAAGTTTGGGAACCCCTGGGCTAGGATACAGTAGATTACCACAATGCCTGCAGAGATGTGACTACCTGAGGAGTCATAATGTGTCTAGAGGTTTGGTCCTGATGTAGAGCGAAGACATTTTCAGTTTTTTACAGAGTAGGAAAGTTGTAAGCCTTCAAATGATGTGCCATTCACTGAAATCTGAGTTTTTTGAAGCTTCTGTGAATGTCATCAGAGCTGTGCACACTTCTCACAGGACATGAACTTTGATGACAAAATATTACTATTTACTGTAGTGATGCTAAAACTGTTGTTTGTTAAACTTAGTGTAACTTCAATTTTCGTAATATAAAAAAAGTAAAACAGGAAAAAAACATAACAAAACATATTCAGCTCTCTAGCGCATTTTGAGGACTGCCTCCATCAGGACCCAGCCAGTATGATCTGGCAAAGCAGGTGACCTGGGACACCGCCAACCTGTGTCTTACCTGCCCTCAGCCTCTCCGGTCTCTCCAGACAGATCGGCCTCTCCCTCCTTCTCTCTCCTCCTCCCCTCCTCCTCCTCTCCCCCTTCCGGACTCCTCCTCCTCTCCCTGGTGGAGCGGCTCTCCTCCCCGGGGGAAGACTCACCCCCCCTGACCCCGGCCTGGGGGTCGTTGGTGCGCTGGCCCGGCCTCCGGCCCCCAACGTCCGGGGTCAGTGTGTCGCCGGCGGCAGGCGGGCGGGGCCTCCGCACCGCCCTCTGCCTCCTTTCGCCATTCAGCCTGGGGCTCCGCCTCCCGTTGAGGGGACGGGTGTGGTTGGTGACGCCCCCCTTGCCATCGGGGGAGGGGCCCGGTTCTGGAGGCTCTGTGACGGGCAGGCGGGCGGGCGTGGCGGACTCGGGCAGCGGCAGGTCCACGGGCCCGGGAGGGTCCGGCGCCTGGACAGACATGGGGGGCTCCGGCATGCCCGCGGACAGCGAGGGCTCCAGGGGCATGTCCATGGGCATGGGGGGCTCTGCCTTGGGGACGTCGGCGGCAGACGACGGCGGGTCCGCTGGACCTCTCGGGCTGCCCGAGGGTATTTCTTTGTTGGGGAGGGGGAGGGGCTGTCCGTCGGCGGCGAGGGCGGGGGTGGCGTCCTGCTCCTCACTGGGGGTGCTGAAGAGGATCTCCCTGCTGGACATCTGCCGGTGCCTCCGCAGCTGGCTGGTCCTCTGCTCCCACACGGACATGGTCAGCCGGCGCCTCCTCTCCCTTCTGGACAGGAAACAGTTAGAGGGGTTGAGCGGCGGCAGGGCCGCCCCGGACCCGGACCCCCCCGGGCCCGGCCCCAAACTGTCCGCCGGGCCCTCGGGTTCCTCCAGGGAGTAGGCGGGGCGGCTGCGGTGGATGGCTCGCTTCCTGTACAGGTAAGGCCGCCTCCTCCGGCTGCTCCTGAGAGAGACAGACGAACAGACGGACGTTGTCAGGACGTTTGACGGACAGGGCGGGAGGGATTACATCGTACTTGTCATCTACTGGTCTAGGACAGGCATTCACAAACTGTGAGGCGGGCCTCCCCTGGGGGGCCCCAAAGAAATTCAGGGGAGGCGCGGAGGGATGGTTAGAAAAAAAAGAAGGAAAAATATGTTTTTTATTTTAGAATTTTCTATGGTTTTTATGAATGAAACATGATTTTAAAGGTCTTTTTTTTAATGGACAAATTTGGGGGGTTGGGGGGCGTGGGTGTGTCACTGTTTTCAGAGGGGAGGCCCACATTGATGGAGTTTGGGAACCCATGGTCTAGGATACTGTAGAATACATACAGTATAGGATACTTTCATAGCGCTTATGTAATTACGCGTGAGGACAGGCCGACAGGGAGGCGGTGGGGGATCACAGGGGTCATTTAAACCGATTAACCGTGTTCTACTCTACTTATATACTAACCCATCACACTCATCTCTCATAGCAAAACATTTAAAGCCCGGCCCAGTTACAGAAGTATTATGGGGGTGCATACTGTACTTTCTGGAAGGGCACCTTGGCATAGAGAATCTAAGCATGTCTGAATTGAGTTGTATTTCTCCTTCATTGTCCCAGAGTAAATGTTTGTGAAATGACATCTCATGAATATAAAATAGAATTCAATATTTTGAAGCACATTTGAAGAACAGCTGGCCTGATCTCCTGAAGAGAGGCTCAGGAGGAGGAATGACAGGGGGGATGTGCTAGACTAATGAGGATGTTATGTGAATGAAGTAAGCCGGAATAGATCTGAGGTAACTGTAATCAGAGAGAGAGAGAGAGAGAGAGAGAGAGAGAGAGAGAGAGAGAGAGAGAGAGAGATGCAGAAGAAACCACCACAGTCTGAGTTGCAATGCAGAACCAATATGATCTTAAGAGTCGGACAGCAACAGAAAAGGGGGACACAGCAATGATGAGAGTAGAAAGAGGCTCCCCGGTTAAGAAGATTAGGCAAAGTGGAGATAGACAGATGGATAGATAGACAGATAGATAGATAGACAGATAGACAGTTAGACAGACAGACGGACAGACAGACAGACAGACAGACAGACAGACAGACAGATAGATAGATAGATAGATAGATAGATAGATAGATAGATAGATAGATAGATAGATAGTTACAGTAGATACAGTACATAGATAGATAGATAGATAGATAGATAGATAGATAGATAGATAGATACAGTACATGTAGTTACAGTAGATACAGTACATAGATAGATAGATAGATAGATAGATAGATAGATAGATAGATAGATAGATAGATAGATAGATAGATGGATAGAGTAGATAGATAGATAGATAGATAGATAGATAGATAGATATAGCAGAACAGACAGCATTGTTACTGTACTTACGCGTGCCTGTGCTCTTGTGTGGTCCGTGTTATCAATGAGCGGTCGTGTAAAACAAGACATTAGTGCGTTTGTGAGCAGAGACAGAACAGGCCGGGGAGACACAGGCCAAAGCTGACCGCGCCAGTTGCACATGTGTCACTTATGAAGTGAAAAAAAATGTACTTTTTATTTTTTATATTTTGAAAACATGTTCAATGTTCAATAAAGTATCAGTCTGTAATTGGACAAAAATATATAGTTTCGCTCATCCATCCCTACAGTTCATATGAATGAATGTAAAAAAACATATTTTTATGACTCATTAACTGTAAATTATAATGACTATAATAACTTTCATTAACTGTAAATCCTCATGTGTGGGTTTATTATTACACTGGGTGAGATGAGCATTACCGGACGGCTTGGTGTGTGTCTCCACCGAGCGGTTTGACAAACAGGATGGTAGACTAGATCAGTATTAGAATATCACAACAACAACAACAACAACAACAACAACAACAACAGTCAACATCAACAGGTGTCAACAACAGAGATAAGAATCATTTTCCAGAGAGCTGGAAAGGTTGGGACATTCAGATAGAGAACATTACAGTATGGTACAGTTATAAACAGAGAGAGATGGTCTCCTGGACAGGAACGGGCACAGAGACAGACGTCGTAGCTTTAGACGGAGCACGCATTTCAGCTAGCGACGTTCTCCCTCACAGGGGGACATTCTGCTTGGTCATGCTAGCCGGTGGACACAGGAAGGGCGTGCTCAAGGTCAAAGTTCAGACGCTCAAGGGGTCAACGAGTAATCGAGCGTAGGGAGGACAATTCACAAGGGGAAGAAGAGAAACCGCATACTCCATGAAATGCTTTCCAAATATTATTCTTGTTTGTTTGTTTGTTTTAGTTTGCAGCTGATATCATGGTGGCTGTGTGTTTGATTTCTACCCCTGGTCATGCCAGTCAAAGACATGCGAGACGTTCCCGAGGCTGTGGCATTATCAGGAGTCTCATCCATGCTTGAACCCTCTTCCCCTGAATCAACACAGCGAGTTTACACAGAGCTACGCTGAAAAGCAGAGCTCACCATCTCCCCACTGACCCCTGTGGGCGAACCGACGCTACTGCAGGCCACGTCCAGAAACAACCATAGATACATAGATAATATCTGATCTGATATTATCTGATAGTTTTGGGAGAGATGACAGATATTTCATCTAGTCTATTTATGGGTCGACTCACTCCTCTCTCCATTATACGACATCCCATAATGACATACTGTGCCTCATTTCGTCTTGTCATCTGCATGCCCCATGCACTACGATGCTCCCCATCTCCAAATCCCAAGCATGCACACACAATGCACGTGCATCTCCACCACGTGCACTGTAACGTGCACAGTCACGATGTGCACTTTCACGTGCGTGCCCTCTCCAGTGCTCCAATTGTTTACTGAGTGGTCATCAATAAAATATATTATACCTCATGTTGACGCTCAATGTGCATAGAGGTACTCCTCTCTATTACCGTACCCGTCTCTATTAAGGCCAGTAACCATTGTGGCGTGAGTACACAGACACTTTACACTTTGTAATTATATAATTTAATCCCAACAGACATGAATGCTACCAAAAGCACTTTGGAGACAGTCAGGGACCCAAAGTGCTGCAGAGCACTCAGACACACTGTATTAATTTGGAGGCCAGCATTGCTGTCTCCATGGTGATGGTATATGCCCCCCCAGCCTCCCTTCACACCGCCAACTCCGCTGGTCCTGGGAAACCTGCCGGTAACCATGGTGAACAGGGTTCAATCCGCAGCTAATGACGGCGCTAAAAGCTCGGACACTGGAGAGACTAACTGATGTGCCAGCAGTGCCGTATCAACATCCCGTTGAGTTGGGTGGTCTCATCTCAGACCCAGAACAACACCGCTGAGGTCAGCCCAGGGCTTCATCCTGGATCGTCTGCACGGCTACCGAAAACGCCTGCTGTACCATCAGGACCAAGAGGGCCGCCAGGTCCTAGGACATGCGTTTAGTGTGCTCCTGCACCAGCCCTGCTACCCAGAACGAAGCAGGCAAGCCCGTGATCTAGAGAAACTCACTCCACTAGTGGACAGCAATCCTGTCACTACGACAAGAGCAGTGTCCTCTTCGTTCGGGGCCGTGTGGAGTCTATCCCTAATCCGCTCAGGTCCCTGATAATGTCCAGTACTGGAGTAGTGGTGGGACTAACTGACCGCTTGAGTGTTAGTGATGTCAGTTACCATGTTAGCCTTTTAGTAGCCCCTGGGGGGAGAGCAAAGGTAGGGTGGAGGAGGAGGAGGGGGGGGGGGTCAGGCAGGAAGCGGGTACAAACAGGCCACTTACTCTGATGACATCAGGGAGGACATGGGGCCAACCTCCTTGGCCTTCTGGAGAGCATGCTTCTGGTTGAATGCTGCCTCCTCTTCCTCCTGATCCTGAGAGGAGAGGGCAGAGGGGAGGAGAGGAGAGGAAGGAGGAGAGAAGAGGAGAGAGGAGGGGTGAGGAGAGGGGAGAGGAGAGGGAAAAGAGAGGACAGCAGATGTGAGGAGAGAAGAGAGATTGCATATGACACAAAGTTTCACTCAACTTCCTAAACACACTAACACACACGTTCACAACCAAGTAACAAAGGCATTTTCCACATATGATATGATTTATATCACAACCCTTACATTCACTGCTCAGTTCATATCACAACCCTAACATTCACTACTCAGTTCATATCACAACCCTAACATTCACTACTCAGTTCATATCACAACCCTTACATTCACTTCTCAGTTCATATCACAACCCTTACATTCACTTCTCAGTTCATATCACAACCCTTACATTCACTACTCAGTTCATATCACAACCCTTACATTAACTACTCAGTTCATATCACAACCCTTACATTCACTACTCAGTTCATATCACAACCCTTACATTCACTACTCAGTTCATATCACAACCCTTACATTCACTACTGAGTTCATATCACAACCCTTACATTCACTACTCAGTTCATATCACAACCCTAACATTCACCACTCAGTTCTGTGTGCATACAGCCCTTGTCTGGAGTCTTTACCTTGGTGAGCTCCTGTGCGTTGGCCAAATTGTCCACAGCAATGGCCAAGAAGACGTTCAGCAGAGTGTCTGGTCAAAATCACGTCAAGAAACTGCTACAATGCACAGAACCCTGAAGCACACCCTCAAACCACACTGTGATGAAAATAACACAATGTCAAACCCTTGTCCAGAGCTGAGTAGTGTGACTAGCCAGGCTCATGAGGCTATCGTTGGTGTGGGGGTGACCAATGACAAACTTTCTGAACTGTCAACCTGACCCTAACCCTAGCACTTGAGAGACTGAAACCTGTATAACCTTTATAACCTTTTAAAAAAATATTTCTATACATTTTCCATCCTTTCTTTCTGGTGGTGTGGTTCTCTAGAAGCTTCTCTCACTAGTAATAGCAATGCTCAAACTATGAATATTTGCAATGCTCACACTACTAGCAGGGGCAGACTTACCCATTAGGCAAAGGTAGCCAATTGCCTTGGGCCACCAACTTACAAAAGGTCCCATAAACACCTCATAAATGTATAGTTAAGAATTATTTTTATTAACTTTTTGCTAATAATTATTTATTTGTAAAAATCCATACGTGGAAACAATTCAGACACTCTCTGCGCACTATTACAAAATTGAAGCAGATAAACATTACCCCCAGCAAGAAAAGGAGGAAGCACAAGTAAACTTAAGAAAGCTGAAGGTTTTTTAGCAAAACTGCCAAAGGTAACAACCTTTTTCACGGTGGCTACTGACATCACTAACAAAGAACAGCAAGAAGCCAGTGCTTGAGCTAGTAGTGTGAGCATTGCTAATAATATGCGGTGCTTACGTAATATGCCAAGAAATGGTAGCTCTTGTGAAGAGTGACAATTTGAAATGTCACTATGAAACAAAACATAGCCATTTTGAAGCGACCTTTCCTCAGAATTCAGAGCTAAGAACCAGAAAGATCAACGGGATGAAATTGTCATATCAAGCCGCGAACAGAATTCTTGTTAGTTCTGTGTAGCAGTGAGAAAAAGCAACTGAGGACTCACTCCGAGACTGGCGTGGGTGATGGGTAAACATAAGAAGACATTCTCTGATGCAGAAATAATAAAAATAATGTACGTATGACTGAAGTGATGGAGACCATGTTTGTAGGCAAACAAAAAGAAGAAATGACAGTTGAAATCAAGCAAATCTCCCTCTCAGATTCCACAGCAACCAGAAGAACTGCCTTCTCTCATTAGGCAACAGTATTTGACACAATGAAGCCTACTAGAGGAGAGGAGAGAAAAGGAGGCAGGAGGAGAGCAGATAAGACTGGAGGTGAGGAGAGGAGAGGAGAGGAGAGGAAAAAAGAGGGGAGGAGAGGAGACAGGAGATGATAAAGGAGGAGAGGAAAGAGACAGGAGGAGAGGAGACAGGGGGAGAGGAAGGAGACAGGAAAGGAGAGGAGACAGGACTTCGGACTTTAATTCTTGAAATGGTTTGATTCACCTTTGTTGGGTGGGTGAACCAGTTGGATGGGGGGGGGGGGGGGAGGCTGACCTTTGTCTTATTGCGAGAAAAAGAAATGTGTGGACCTTTAAGATTTCAATACCCCTGCCCCAAGGGCTGTCACTCACAGGCTACCTGGGGGTTGACCTTGAACAGGGGCATTCTCAATCAAGGACTCTCCCTTGCGTGCTCTCGAATAAAGGATGATGACAGACCCCCGTCTCATTTTTCCACCGCGTCATTGTTTGCGAGACAGAGAAGTGGGTGGCAGGGCGAGGAAGGATACAGTTGCCAAACAGCGTGAGGACTATGAAGTAGATGGACGACCACATCCCAGACCGGACCCCCCCCTGAGAGCGGATGCCGTTGTACATAACCTCGTTCCAGTCCTCGCCCGTCAGGATCTGGGACACATCAGAGACATGTAAACATACACACACACACACATCAACAAAAACACATGCACCTCAACACAGGCACACACACATCAATACACACATACGCGAACAAACACACACACACACACACACACACACACACACACGTCAACAGGCACACACATTGAGACACATTACACAAACATGCACATACACACACATGCACCATATGTCAACACACAACACATGTCGCAGCATTCACACAGTATGACACATCACATTTCACACCAGTCAAAAACACCAACATGATGACAACGCGATGTGGTGTTTTTCCATCATCCCAGTAATGTACCCAAAACACCCACACTGGACGTATTCCAACATGTTTGGATCAGACCTGAAAGACCGTCATGATGGCTGCTGGGAAGGTGTCAAAGTTGGTAGGGGTGTAGTCCTCAAAGATGAACCTTGAGAGAGACAGAGGACGGACATGACAGCAAGATCAGCCTTGGTATCAAATCCCACCTGTTTCAGACAGAACCTGATCCCCCTCTTTCTTCCAGTCTAGATCAAACAGCTGTTTTCTCCTGCTCTGTTTTCTGTTTAGATATAAAACAATCGAAAGCTAGTTTACAGAACTCTAGGTAAAGATATGAATATTGTGTATGAATATGTTTACACCAGTTGACACGGAGATGTTGAGCACATTGCCTGCCCCCTCAATCCTATTCACACCAAGTTCTAGAAAACTATTTTTAAACTCTGTATCCGTGGACACTTTAGCTATTGTTAATTGTTCCCTCAGTACATGCGTTTTTTCCATCAGCACTTAAAGTCTCACTGAAATGAAAAAAGCATTCTGTCCCATTTTTGTTCACATAATTGGTCATAGTGTTCACCTATTCAACGATGTATGCCAAAAAATGTACAAAATTCTACTTTTGTTGTAATCTTATATCAAAGTATATAATTTCTTACTTCCTGGAAAACGGTAGGTCACATGCAATGACGACAACAGGTACCTTAGATTTTAGGCCAATAATCTCACGACATCCACCCGTCAATCAACGCTATCCTTCTATCGAATCTGTCTAAAGTTCTTAAAACCCGCCACTTGTCAATGTCCCAATCAAATTCCTCTAAACATATGTCCCACCCTCATAGCTTGTTTGCGTCGGAAATACGTCAAACTACTGAAGTTAGATTATCTCAAACGTCCGTTTCAGTGCGACTTTAAAACTGCCCTGGTAAAACCCATTCTGAAGAAAAACAACTAAAGCCTGTTTTATACTTCTGCGTAAACAGACAGCGCACAGGCGCAGAGGCCGCAGAGAAGCCAGAGACGCGTCGCGTACATCCAGAAAAATATCACAACGCATCAAGCTACACAGAGCCCGCAGAGTTGTGATTGGACTTCAGTGCATGAGGGCGGGATTTCCAGGTCATACATGTCACATCCGTTTTCTTGTAAACAAGCAAGCCCGGCAAATATGGATCAACTCGAGGAGATGCTGGTGGAGCAAGTTTGCAAATACAGGCACCTGTATGATGCAAGCTCGAAGGATTCTAAAAAAAGAAACGTGTCTTTTAATTAATGGAGGGAAATCTCTGAGGTACTTAATACTGATGTGAATGAGTTGCCTAACAAGTGGAAAAAACATCCATGACAGATTTGTACGAATGAAAAAAAAGATGTCAACATGCCAGGATGTCAGCATCCTGGAATGTCAACACACAGTCAGATGAGTTTATGGGGATTGCAACAATCAAAGGAGCACAGGCGGCGGTGTAGTGATACATACAGTATACAGATGATTTAACCGTTCTAAACCGTCCATCTATCATGAATATACAGTATGTACGGCTCAGAACGCCTCTTATCCACTCACAACGCACAGTCGGAACTACCTGTTCTATAAATGAATCTATTCTATTTTGGAATA